>NC_041382.1:423465730-423470674 GCF_002162155.2 Triticum dicoccoides
CGGGACCGAGCCCCCGCGCGTCGCCGACCTCCCTACCGCGCCTCGCCTTCGCCGCCGTTTGCCTCGCCGCCGCCGCCATGTTCGCCGGGGACCTGCCCGCCCCGCCTTCGTGCCATCGCCGCCGGAGAGCCGCCGCCGCAGCCTTGGGTTGCCGGACCCCGCGCCACGGTCGCCGCCGTCCTCCATATGCCGCCCCGCGCCGGGATCCGGCCGGATCCGGCGAGATCCGGCCCGGATCCGCCATCTCCGGCGAGGCCCATCTCTCTCCCCGCCTTCTCCGGCGAGAACCGCGCCGGCGTACCTCGGTTTCCGCGCCGTTGAGTTTTACCTCGAGGGTATAATTTCTACTAAGTCCCCGAGATTCTCAGATTCATATGCTCATGTTCATCATGTCGTAACTTTGCACCCGTAGCTCCATTTTGGGCATATAGCGTATCAAAATGTTCGACTCAGAGAGCACATCATTTCATCTCATTGCATCATTTTCATTTGAGCTCATCTGGATGCCCGAAATGCTGTTGGAAGAATGCTATTTGAGATAATTGTCAGATCTGCTGCTCCAATTAGATATTTGTCATTTTTGCCATGATTATTGCGTGCATGATATGCCCCTGAGCTCTTCATCTGTTTTGTTATATGTTTTGCCATCTATCCAGAGGTGCAAACCAAGTATTTTTGTGATGTGTGTGGTAACTAGCACAAGCTTGCCAAGTGGTGCATTCGTTAATGCTGATTTCAGGGACTTAGCATTTCCACAAAGTCCTTGATCTGTTTATCTCATTATGTCATATGTTCATGTTGTTTCCTAGGTGATCCTTGCCTCTTTTGAGGATGATCAGTAAGGATGATTTGTTAATCTTGTATTGCTCTATCCATCCATGTCTTTGTTTGTAATTATGGAGCACCCTAGCTTGAGTTAATCGAGCTCTACTTTTGCTATTTCATGAATCTGGGCAGATTGTCTACTTGTTAGCGATTTTGCCGAGGATGTTGTAGTTGATCCGTGCATGCTATGTTATTGTTCTTGCCATGTCTAGCTTGTATAATGTGTATTCTTGATGGCTGTATGCTTAGGTTGTCATGCCTTGCTCTGTAGTGAGTGCATCGAGCTCGTAAACATGCCTACTTGATATCTGATTTTGCATGCTCAAGTTTTTCACCAAGTCTGTGATCTGATTATGTTTTTGCCATGTTCACATGCTTGGAATTGTTTTTTCTGATCCCTTTTCTCTCAAGGTCACTAAGGGGCTTTTGTTAAGCTCTTTGAGTAGCTCCATGCCATGTTTTATTTTGCCATGTTCAGGTCCTGTAGCATATAGTTTTCATGCTCCAAAGTGTGCTACCTGATCTGAAATTCCAAACAAGTGTTAATTTCACTAAGTCTGAAATCTGTTTACCGTTGGCTCTTTTGCCATGCTTGTTTGAACCTGTTAATGGATGAATTGGCCGTAGCTCAGTGTTCATCTTTTGTTAAGCATCATCAATGGATTCCTGCCATGTATTTTGATGCCATGTTTGGGTGCTATAGAATGTTCATGTTGTTGCATTTAGATGGCTACTTGCTGTATATCGCAGACCGGTGCCATATTTGAATTGCTTGCCATTTCCAAACCGTGACTCCGATTGTGACGCCCCCGGTTTGACCGTACACTAATCACACACGCAAACGTGTACAATCAAGATCAGGGACTCACGAGAAGATATCACAACACAACTCTACAAAAAAATAAGTCATACAAGCATCATATTACAAGCCAGGGGCCTCGAAGGCTGAAATACAAGAGCTCGATCATATACGAGTCAGCGGAAGCAACAATATTTGAGTACAGACATAAGTTAAACAAGTTTGCCTTAAGAAGGCTAGCACAAACTGGGATACAGATCGAAAGAGGCGCAGGCCTCCTGCCTGGGATCCTCCTAAACTATCCCTGGTCGTCGTCAGCGGGCAGCACGTAGTAGTAGGCACCTCCGGTGTAGTAGGAGTCGTCGTCGAAGGTGGCGTCTGGCTCCTGGGCTCCAACATCTGGTTGCGACAACCAGTTAGAAGGGATAGGGGGAAAGAGGGAGAAAGCAACCGTGAGTACTCATCCAAAGTACTCGCAAGCAAGGAGCTACACTACATATGTATGCATTGGTATCAACTGGAATAAGGCTATCATATGTGGACTGATCTGCAGAATGCCGGAATAAGAGGGGGATAGCTAGTCCTTTCGAAGACTACGCTTCTGGCAGCCTCCGTCTTGCAGCATGTAGAAGAGAGTAGACTGAAGTCCTCCAAGTATCATCACGTAGCATAATCCTAACCGATGATCCTCCCCTCGTCGCCCTGTGAGAGAGCGATCACCGGTTGTATCTGGCACTTGGAAGGGTGTGTTTTATTAAGTATCCCGTTCTAGTTGTCATAAGGTCAAGGTACAACTCCAAGTCGTCCTGTTACCGAAGATCACGGCTATTCGAATAGATTAACTTCCCTGCAGGGGTGCACCACATAACCCAACACGCTCGATCCCATTTGGCCGAACACACTTTTCTGGGTCATGCCCGGCCTCGGAAGATCAACACATCACAGCCCCACCTAGACCAACAGAGAGGTCAGCACGCCGGTCTAAACCTAAGCGCCTAGGGGTATGGGCCCATCGCCCTTAGCACAAGTGCATGTTGCGTGGGCGGCCGGAAGCAGACCTAGCCTACTAGGCGTTCCTGTCCAATCCAGCGTGCGCCGCTCCGTTGCTGACGTCACGATGGCTTCGGCTGATACCACGACGTCGAGTGCCCATAAGTGTCCTCGTGTAGATGGTTAGTGCGTATAGGCCAGTAGCCAGACTCAGATCAAATACCAAGATCTCGTTAAACGTGTAAAGTATCTGCGAACGCCAACCAGACTCAGATCAACCTGCCCTGTCGCTCCGCCTCAAAGTAACAGTCGGGGGCCGTCGGGAACCCAGGCCCACCTCTACCGGGATGGAGCCACCTTCCCCTTCAGCCCCCAACTCCGAACAGTACCACAGGTAATGTAACTGTGTAAAGTATATAGTATATGCTCGTGATCACCTCCCGAAGTGATCACGGACCAGTAGTATAGCATGGCAGACGGACAAGAGTGTAGGGCCACTGATGGAACACTAGCATCCTATACTAAGCAGTAGGATAGCAGGTAATGGTAACAACAGTAGTAGCAAGGACAGGCTATGCATCAGGATAGGAATAACAAAAAGCAGTAACATGCTACACTACTCTAATGCAAGCAGTATAGAGAAGAGTAGGCGATATCTGGTGATCAAAGGGGGGGGCTTGCCTGGTTGCTCTGGCAAGAGAGAGGGGTCGTCAACTCCGTAGTCGTACTGGGGGTCGCCGGTAGTCTCGGGGTCTACCGGAAAGAAGTAGTGGAGGGGGAACACAATAAATAACAGAGCAATCAAAGCATCACAAAGCGTAACATGGCAATACGCGGTGCTAGGTGTGCCCTAACGCAGCAGTACGTGGTACCGGCGAAAGGGGGAAACATCCAGGAAAATAACCCCGGTGTTTTGCGTTTTCGGACAGATGAATCGGAGGGGGAAAGTTGCGTGTTCGCTATGCTAGGGATGCATGGCGGACGAATGGGCTGCGTATCCGGATTCGTCTCGTCGTTGTGAGCAACTTTCATGTACAAAGTTTTTCGATCGGAGTTACGGATTATTTTATATTAATTTTAAAAGCTTTAATCAATTTTGGAATTAACAGATTTTAATTAATTAGAAAAGGTAATTATTGGGTCAGCGTGACATCAGCATGATGTCAGCAGGTCTACAGGTTGACTAGGTCAACCCTGGCACGTGGGGCCTGTTCGTCATAGTCTCAGGTTAATTAAACATGATTAAATAATTAACTAAATGATTAGGTTAATCTAATACAAGATTAATTAAGTTAATTAATTAATTAATTAATATTTTTATCTATCATTATTTTTTTGATTTAGAAGTGGGGCCTGATGTCATAGACTACTTTTAGGAGGGGGTTAGCATTTAGGGGATTAGTCCCTAATCCAACAGTGGCCAGCCCATCTGTCTCGCATGAGTAGGGGCGCCGGCGGCATGAGGCAGAAGCCAACAGCGGCAGGCGCGACGAGCAGCGCCGGGTGCGGCCGGCGGTGGGCGGTCTGGGCACGCGGGTGTGGGATAGGGCGCAGCTAGGGCGGCAGCAGCAGCAGTAGTGAGCAGCCGAGGGAAGCAGCCATAGCACCTAGGAGTGGCGCGGCGCGGCGCTAGCTGCAGAAGCAGTGCAAGGAGCGGGCAGGGGAGCAGCAAGCAGCTGCGGCTGCGGGCGTGCGCGAGACAAGGCGTCAGGTAGGGCCAAGGCGAGCGTGGCGCGTTCAGCACAGGGGGGAGAGGGAGCACGGGGCGGTGCTCACATTCGATGCAGGGAAGGAGGCGGCGTGGCTCGATGGCGTCCGACGAGGAGGATCATGGGGACGAGCGACCGTGGGGAAGGAGATTCGGCGATGAAGCGGTCCGGCGAGGCGGCTTTGGGCGACGGCGAGGTTCGGCAGCGTCGGGGCATCAAAGCCGGAGAGGTAGCTCTGGTTGGCGGCGAGGCGCGGTCGGAGGGCAACGAGGCGCCATGCTCGGGTGCCAGCGTGGACAACGATGGGGAGGGGGTTTGCTCCAACGCTGCTGGAGGAGGCCAAGCAGGGGAGGCAGCGGCGCCATGGCCCTCCGCCGAGCAGAGGATGGCGCAAGGAGCTCCTCTCCCTGGCGCGATATGTGCGTGCAGGTGTGGGAGTGGACGAGGGGAAGCGAGGGAGGGAGAGAAGGGGATCGAGCATAGCGCTCTGTGATGCACGCGCACGCGCGTGTGTGTGGCGGCGCACGGGAGGGAGTCGAGGGAGACGTGGGGGGAAGTGGGAATCGTGGGATGGATCGAGGGTTAGGGTTCGGTGGGTGAGGGGATTAAGGGGAGTGAGGG
>NC_041382.1:423470958-423472262 GCF_002162155.2 Triticum dicoccoides
TTTTTTTGTTTTAGTTTTTATATATTTTCTCTTTTCTGTTTTATTTTTATTCAAGTGTTATGAAATACAAAAGTTAAAGCTAAATTAATATTATTAACTATATCTCTGACATAAATAATTTGGCACTTTAAATAAGTATGTTGTATTTGTTTAATACTTAAAGGGCATTTAATTATTTGTTGTAACGACGTGTTAATTAATTTAGTCCATCTAATATTTTATAAAAAGATGATTTCTCCACCACAATTACCTATGATTTATATGCCGCATTTCGAACATTTTTGTTTTAATATTTGAAAACTTTTGTGGTTTGCCTTTAACTTAAATTTGAATTGAATCGTTTTGAACTAACGCGAGACTAACAATAGTAATCGTGGTGACGTAGCATCATTAACGTGGAATTACTGTAGCCTAATTATCCGTGCGTCACACCGATTCCGGTGATCTTTATATCGTTTTCAAGCGATTTCATCTCACCTTTCCAGTGGCACACTTGGATTTCCAAGTTGAGGCCAGGTTCTATCATTCCTTGTCAAATCATGCATATGCATATGCATCGCATACGGCATCTCGCATATCATACCATGTTCATGTGTTGGTTGTTTACTATGTTGTGTGCTTCTTTCTGGTGTTTGCTTCTTCGGGTTGGTTCCGGTAAAGTCGTGGTGTGAGGATTCGTTTGTCTACGTCCGTTTATCTTCTTCATGGACTCGTTCTTCTTCCTTGCGGGATTTCAGGCAAGATGATCATAGCCTCGAAATCACTTCTATCTTTGCTTGCTAGATGCTCGCTCTTTTGCTATGCCTATGCTGTGATGCCTACCACTTGCTTATCATGCCTCCTATATTGTTGAACCAAGCCTCTAACCCACCTTGTCCTAGCAAACCGTTGTTTGGCTATGTTACCGCTTTGCTCAGCCCCTCTTATAGCGTTGTTAGTTGCAGGTGAAGATTGAAGTTTGTTCCTTGTTGGAACATGGAGATGTTGTTCCTTGTTGGAACATGTTTACTTGTTGGGTTATCACAATATATCTTATTTAATTAATGCATCTATATACTTGGTAAAGGGTGGAAGGCTCGGCCTTATGCCTGGTGTTTTGTTCCACTCTTGCCGCCCTAGTTTCCGTCATATCGGTGTTATGTTCCCGGATTTTGCGTTCCTTACGCGGTTGGGCTATTATGGGAACCCCTTGACAGTTCGCCTTGAGTAAAACTCCTCCAGCAATGCCCAACATTGGTTTTACCATTTGCCACCTAGCCTTTTCTTTTCCCTTGGGAGTCGCGCTCCTGAGGGTCATCATTATT
>NC_041382.1:423472427-423516938 GCF_002162155.2 Triticum dicoccoides
CCAGTGCTCCTATGAGTGTTGGTCCAACCTGTCAGCTGCCGGTGGCCACCAGGGGCAACTCTGGGCTGGCCTACCCGTACCTAAGACAATCTGAGTGTGCCCTGAGAAAGAGATATGTGCAGCTCCTATCGGGATTTGTCGGCACATTCGGGCGGTGTTACTGGTCTTCCCGCTAGAAGGAATATCCTTCGTTGACCGTGAGAGCTTGTGATGGGCTAAGTTGGGACACCTCTGCAGGGATTTGAACTTTCGAAAGTCGTGCCCGCGGTTATGGGCAGATGGGAATTTGTTAACGTCTGATTGTAGAAAACCTGAAGTTGACCTTAATTAAAATACATCAACCGCGTGTGTAACCGTGATGGTCTCTTTCCGGTGGAGTCCGGGAAGTGAACACGGTGTTGGAGTTATGTTTGACGTAGGTTGTTCTAGGATCACTTTTTGATCATAGTTTCTCGACCGCGCTTTGCCTTCTCTTCTCGCTCTCTTTTGCGAATATGTTAGCCACCATATATGCTAGTCGCTTGCTGCAGCTCCACCTCATACCTTTCACCTTACCTATGAGCTTAAATAGTCTTGATCGCGAGGGTGTGAGATTGCTGAGTCCCCGTGACTCACAGATACTTCCAAAACCAGCTTGTAGGTGCCGTTGAACCGTGCAGATGACGCAATCAAGCTCAAGGACGAGCTCGCTGAAGATCTTGTCCTTTGTATTGTTTTGTTCTAGTTGATCAGTAGTGGAGCCCAGTTGGGGTCGATCGGGGACCTTGTCGCATTTGGGGTTCTTCTTTTATTTTGGTTCCGTAGTCGGACCTTGACTGTATTTGGATGTTGTAATGCCTTATTCATGTAATTGTGTGAAGTGGCGATTGTAAGCCAACTATGTATCTCTTTCCCCTTATGTATTACATGGGTTGTGTGAAGATTACCTCACTTGCGACATTGCTTTCAATGCGGTTATGCCTCTAAGTCGTGCTTCGACATGTGGGAGATATAGCCGCATCGAGGGCGTTACAAGTTGGTAATCAGAGCCTTGCCCGACCTTAGGATCCCCCACTGCTTGATCGAATTAGCGGACGAGTTGAGTCTAGAAAAATGTTTTGAGTCATTTAGGATTATATATATCAGAGAGTTAGGACATCTTTTTACTCCTCAGTCCCTTTATCGCTCTGGTGAGGCATCCTGACGTAGAGTTTTGACTCTTTTCTTCTCAAATTTCACTAAAAAAATTTAGGATCACGCGGGTATCTTGGAATCGTTCTGATGGTTTTGTGACGAGAACATTGTTCTTGGTGCCTCCTGACATTTAGGGGTTGTGGCAGTGTCCCGGGGAGTTGAGCTCCGAGGTGTTGTCGTCACAACTTTATCGTTGCAGTTCTGGAATACCCGAGTTTAGTTTCGCCGACTTCGAAAATCTCTTTTATGCAGTTGTTGGTGAGATAACCTCGACGTCACCCAGTACTGGGGCGGGAGTTTGGGAGTATTGCCATAACTTGTATAACGGATGCTTTTCAAAGGTTGAGGTAGATGATTTCCGAAGGTTTCTTGGTTATGTGTTGAAGGATGGATACAGCTGGATGTAGGATTTGCTAGTTTTGGGTGAGATATTATGCTTCCCCTATATCCCCAACACCTGATTGCATAACCGGAAAATTTCGGGAGTTTATAAGTGGGAATTCAAGTAGCTCTTAGGATATCTTTCTGACAGATGTATGATTTGAAATTGGGGTTCGACGTCTAGTGGTCCGCCTATTCACGGTCGGTTTTACAGTGGTCTCGTTGTGTCTTAAAGAGTCCTTGGCTATGCCGACTCGGGGACGCTTCGTATGTCATGTGCACTGCCTTGTACATGATGGTGCTGTACGATCGAGCCCGTGTAGGCCCCACCACGAAAACTTCGGACGAAATCTCTATCATATGTTTGTTCCGACTTATTCTACAAGCCAATACTTTGTTTTGTTTTGAGTTGTGGTATTCGAGTTGCTTCGAAGTCAAATGTGAATCATGCAATGCCATCTTATTTAGCCACACATCATATATGTGAATTTTGCAATGCCATCCTGGTTAGACAATCATCTTATATGTGAATTATATCATGCCATCCTTTTTTTGTTACGTATTAAATTTGTCAACAATGGTAGTACATTCAATTACTCTTCCTGTGCATTATTCATTCGACACAATCATGGAAAAATCTGGAGTGAAAACAAGGTCTTCAGAGCAGACAATGCTATCTGGCGAAGCGCATGTCTCGCTGGTCATGGATAGCTCCTCAGAGGAGGATTCGGAGACAGATGACCAGTCCTATCCCCCCTCGAGGTGCATGCTTGTCGGTGTACTAGAATAGGGGTACCCTAGTACCCCGAACTTGTGCACGGGCAGTTGCAGCACCCCGCGGTAAGGCTTGCCGGGCGAACGCCAAGATCCTCCATGGTTCCCTTGGAGCCATTCAAGAACAAAGTATTTCAGCTCAGGAGACAAGGCCCCGGCAAGAGGAGCTTGCCGGGAAGGCCAACCAAGGCACTCCAAGGAACTTGCCGCGACGCGCCACGCGCTCCGGCAAGGCAACAAGGCCCCGGCAAGAGGAGCTTGCTGGGAAGACCAACCAAGGTACCTCGAGGCCCGGTGAGCGACAAGCTTCCGGACCCGACAAGATAACAGCAGCGGCAAGGCGCTTGCCGCGGCAGGCGGCCACTCTGTGCCCACGCTCCAGCGCATCCACCAACGTGTCGCTCTGGGGGCCTCTCCAGGCGCGCGTGGCGGGAGGCTGTGCAGCCAGCGGTGCGCAGTGGCATGCGAAGCTGACAAGATCGCCATCGTGGCGAACGGTGGCGCCCCTAACGGTCCTTTTCTGCACTGTTTGGGCGACTCAGACGGGCATTTAATGCCCTTGTCCCCTGCCGTCAGGGTTAGGTAGGGTGCACTGTACAAGTAACTGTACCAACCACCTCACTTTTTACATTTGTACCCTTCTCTGCGTTGCCACCTGTCGGTGACCCCTTTAGCGTATAAAAGGAGGCCCATGCGCAACGTAGGGGGGTTCGACCGGTTCGGAACCCAGAAAAACACTACGCTCTCTCTCTGGAGCAAGAACACAAGATAATCAAACAAGCAGCAGTAGGAGTGTTATCTCTCCGGAGAGCTCCGAAGCTGGGTAAACTGCTCGTGTGCTTCGCCTCGATCTGCTCTTCGTGTGATCTCCGCCCCCCGCCGAACCAAAAGGGGCTCGGTCCGCCGGCCCCATAGATGATCGTGGATCAGTTTCCCCGACATCTTTGGCGCGCCAGGTAGGGGGCGTCGAGATTGTGTGAACCTGATCCGGCGTTCACACAAGCTAGATCTTCATTCCCTTCGTCAACATGCCACCGAAGAAGAAGACTTCGGCGGCAGCCGCTCCGTCCACGTCACTTCTGCCACCGTTGGAGCAAACGGGTGGTGGAATGGACGCCGGCGGAAGAATGGACGTCGACGAGGAAGCTTATGATGCTGCCAGGTCCAAGGACAAGGCTGCACAAACCTCGGCGACTGTACATATTCCGCGCCACTCTTAGGAGGCGCAAGACCAACAGCGTCATGGCACTTGCAGTGCCATACGCATGATAGGCCTAGACCAAGCTGGTGGATCTCGGGGCGCTCAAGACCAGCATGCACACCAGCGTGCTGGCACGAGCGGGGCACGGTTGCCTGGACGGGATACTGCTCCTTCTAACATCTTTAGAAGTCCGAGCACATCCCGCTCCTCGCGCCGTCCGCCACTGCCACCCACCACTCCAGCAGAAGCTTTGGCGCGAGCTCAACTGCTCCTAGATTACCCTCCGACGTCGGACAAGATCGACGAATGGAGGGCCACCATTCAGAGTCGCATCGGCTACGCCAATGGCGACACTCCATGGCGGCCGAGCGCGTCGCCGCCGCGGCGGGGTTGCCGGGCGCGAGCCGGTGGCGACGAAACGGGTGGAGGTGCAACTACCATGCAATCACCACCCCGAAGGCCAAGATCGCCGACTCGCCGGATCCACCTCGACAGCGACTCCACCGCATCGTCGAATCCACGAGCTCGTCGCGATCAGCGCCAAGTTCTTCATGATCAACAACAAGAAGACGCTCGAACTCGCATCGAGCACCAAAGAGAAGCGCGACGTCAATCCAACAAGCGCGCTGGGCCCTCTGTTGACATGCATGCGCCAGGGGAACCAGGCGATCTGCCGTACGCGGTAGGTTGCCCTGCGTTCACTCGTGAGCTGCGGCAAGTCCAGTGGCCCAGCACGAAGAACTTCAAGCCAGACGTACCGGAGAAGTACGACGGCAAGACGCATCCGTCGGAGTTCCTCAGCATCTACACCATTGCGGTGCAGGCTGCCGGGGGACGGGATGACAAGATCCTTGCCAACTACTTCCTGCTGGTGCTCAAGCCCAACGTCAGATCCTGCCTCATGCACTTGCCGGACAACTCCATATCCTCTTGGGCTGATGTGTGCCATCAGTTTGTCGTCGCCTTCACAGGCGGACACAAGCCTCATGGCCAGGAGAGTGATCTTCATCTGCTCGCCCAGAAGGAAGGAGAGCCCCTACGCAAGTACATTCAGAGATTCAGCAGTGTGCAGCACAACATCCCAGACGTCCACCCTGCCGCGGTGATCAGCGCGTTCCATCAGAACGTGCGAAACCGCATGATGCGGGAGGAAATGGCGATGTGCAAGATCAGGGACGTCAGTGAGTTATATGCACTGGCCGACAAGTGTGCATGTGCTGAGGAAGGGAGGAGACTCCCCGGAGAGAATGTAGGAGTGGGAGGATCTGACAGTGAAGATGCTGCCCCGGCAAGGAAAAACCGGCGGCGGAACAACAGGAAGAGGAAAGGCAAAGAGGTGCTAGTTGTTGAGCAGTCCGGCAACGGTGGTGGCGCCAAGAAAGCCAAAGCTGGTGACTCCGGCAAGGAGGTTGCCGCGGAGGTGGCGGTCGCCGACAAGCAGGACGGCACCAACAAGCAGTATTGCAAGATCCACCGCACCAAGGGCCATGATCTCCAGAGCTGCAAAAAAGTCGAGTAGCTTGTTGAGCAACAGAAAGCTGAATACGAGCGGCGCGACAAGGTGAAGGCCCAGGAAGGTGCTGGGGGATCCGGCAAGAAACGTCTCGGCCGAGGAGGATGTCGCGGCAAGGCCAAGCAGCGGCAAGGAGACAGACCTCCTCGCGGCCGCGACAAGGATGAAGATGACGATGACGATGAAGACATGGATGATGAGGAGACTGATGAGCAGGAGTTCCAGAAAGCCACAGTGGACCTGTGCGTTCACGGTGGTGCTTCTCTGCATACCTCGCACCGTCAGCTCAAGCAGTGGGTGCGGAAGTTAATGCAGCAGAACCACCCGTCGAGTCACGCAAGCCTCTGAAATGGTCCAGCACGCCTATCATCTTTGATATTGAGGACCACCCTGATCGCATAACTGCGGTCGGGTGCTTGCCGATGTTGGTGTCACCAACAATCCGCAACCTCAAGGTCACTAAGATGCTAGTTGATGGCGGGGCCGGCTTGAACCTGATCTCCTCCGCGGTGCTCCAGAAACTCCAGATCCCTGACAGCGAGCTCGAAGAGACCGGTACATTTCAAGGAATCAACCCGGGAAGGAGCAAGCCGAAGGGAAAGATCACGTTGCCGGTAACATTTGGCAGCAAGCTGAACTTTAGGACTGAGAGGGTCACGTTTGATGTTGCTGACTTTCCATTACCTTACAATGGAATCCTTGGCCGTCCGGCACTCGCCACGTTCATGGCAGCCTCTCACTATGCGTACAACATACTGAAAATGCCAGGCCCGATAAGTGTCATCTCTGTCCCTGGCGACAAGAAGGATGCTCTTATCTGTGCCGACAAGATCTACCGGGAAGCAGCAGCCGCAGCAGAACGCAAGACACTTGCCGCTGAAGCTCCCGGGGGGAAGAAGAAGACCAAGTCCGGCAAGAGCTCTGATGCCCACTCCGGCAAGCGCACCTCTTCGGAGTGCTGCGCTATCATCGAGGACGCACCATCGAGCTCCACCGGCAAGTGTAAGAAGGTAATGGTAGCTCCACCTGAGACCAAGAAGGTGTCCACCAAGGAGGACGGCACTGGTGGTACCTTCACCATCAGCGCCACTCTTGACCCCAAATAGGAAAGCGCGCTCGTTGCTTTCCTGCGGGCGAATGTCGACGTGTTTGCGTGGCAACCGTCTGATATCCCCGGTGTTCCCAGGGAAGTAATTGAGCACCACCTTGCCGTCTGTCCTCATGCGTGGCCCGTCAAGCAGAAAGTCAGGAAACAGGCAGTGGAGCGCCAAGAATTCATCGCAGAAGAAATCAAGAAGTTGGAAGCAGCAGGCCTTGTCAGAGGAGTGCTCCATCCCACGTGGTTGGCCAATCCTGTTGTCGTGCGCAAGGCTAACGGGAAATGGAGGCTTTGTATTGACTTCACTGATGTTAATAAAGCTTGTCCCAAAGACCCATTTCCCTTGCCGCGCATTGACCAGATTGCTGACTCCACAGCCGGATGTGATTTGCTTTCATTTCTTGATGCATACTTAGGATACCATCAGATCTTCATGGCAGAAGAGGATGAAGAGAAAACCGCATTTATCACCCCGTGTGGCATGTACTGTTTCGTACGGATGCCTTTCGGTTTCAAGAATGCTGGTTCAACATTCGCAAGGGTAGTCCACCACGCTTTTGAGCCACAGATGCACAGAAATGTGGAAGCCTACATGGATGACATAGTGGTCAAGAGCAAGAACAGGGCGACCCTGATTCAAGATTTAGACGAGACATTTGCAAATTTGCGCAAGATCAACCTCAAGCTTAACCCCGAGAAGTGTGTGTTTGGAGTCCCTTCCGGCAAGCTTCTCGGGTTCTTCGTGTCTCAGCAGGGAATTGAAGCCAATCCCGACAAGATCAAAGCCATTGAGCAGATCGAAGCACCAAAGCGCGTCAAGGATGTACGAAGGCTTGCCGGTTGCGTGGCTGCTCTCAGCAGGTTTATCTCTAGATCTGCTGAGCGCGCCCTGCCATTTTTCCAAATTTTGAAAAAGGCAGGTCCAATAAAATGGACTCCGGAGGTGGAGGCTGCGCTGTAGGACTTGAAGAGATACCTGTCCTCCACTCCAACACTTGTCGCACCTAAGCCGCAAGAGAAGTTGCTGCTGTATATAGCGGCAACCAATCAAGTGGTTAGTGCTGCGTTAGTGGCGGAGAGGGAGGCAGATGATGAGCCAGCAACCACGGCAGATGCATCCAGCGACAAACAGGTGGCTTCGCCGACAAGCTCTAGTCCCGACACAGATGGATCTGCGCATTAGCATGATAAGATGTAGAAGAGAATGGTGCAGCGTCTAGTTTACTTTGTCAGTTCCCTTCTACAGGGGGCTAGATCAAGGTACTCTGGTGCGCAGAAGTTGCTTTTCGGCCTCCTCATGGCCTCGAGAAAGCTGCGCCATTACTTCCAAGCACATGAGATCACAGTCATCACTCGCTTTCCGCTGAAGAGGATACTGCAAAATCCAGAAGCGATGGGCAGGATTGTCGAGTGGGCGCTAGAACTGTCAAGCTTTGGCCTCAAGTTTGAGAGCACTTCAACTATCCAAAGCAGAGCATTGACAGAGTTCATAGCAGAATGGACGCCAACACCAGGTGAAGAAATTCTAGAGACGAGCATCCCCGTCAAAGAGGCAAGCAAAGAGTGGCTGATGTACTTTGATGGTGCCTTCTCGCTGCAAGGCGCCGGTGCGGGCGTGCTGCTTGTCGCGCCCACCGGAGAGCACCTCAAGTACGTAGTCCAGATGCACTTTCACAAGGAGCAAGCAACCAACAATACTGCAGAGTATGAAGGATTGCTTGCCGGTCTCAGAATCGCAGCAGACCTTGGGATCAAGAAGCTCATTGTTAGGGGTGACTCACAGCTTGTCGTCCGCCAAGTGAACAAGAACTACCAGAGTCCATTGATGGAAGCATATGTTGATGAAGTGAGGAAGCTAGAAGAGCACTTTGACGGCCTACAGATGGAGCATATCCCAAGAGCTCAGAGTGACATTGCTGATGGCCTGTCAAAGTGCGCCGCACTAAAGTTACCTGTGGAACCAGGGATCTTTGTGCTCAAGTTGACTCAACCATCCGTAACACCATCAACTGGATAAAGCAAGAAGAGGAAGTTGGTTTCTGGTGACTACTTTCTGGCAGAGCTCCCCGAAGCCGCCGCCAAGAAAGTCCCTAAGATCAACACCAAGGATGCTGAGGGGCAGTCTGCTCCGGCAAGCCTTATGGTTTGTTCCGTTGAAGCAGACGCTCCCGACAAGTTTTGCTCCGGCAAGCTTGCCGGGGAACATCAAGCTCCGGCAGGGCCGCAAGTCCTTGTCGTAGAAGCGGATGTTCCCGCAGCAGCAGATGTGCCTTTAGTCCTTGTTGTCGAGCCACAAGCTCCAGCATGGGCACATCAGATTGTCCATTTCCTTCAGATAGGAGAACTTCCCGAAGAGCAAGAAGAAGCGGAAAAAGTAGCCCAGCAGTCAAGTATGTACCAGTTTGTCGATAGCATACTGTACAGAAGAAGACTCAACGGTGTGAAATTGAAGTGTGTTTGCCGGGAAGATGGACAAAAGCTGTTGGCAGAGATACATGGAGGCATATGTGGCCACCACATTGGTGCAAGAGCACTTGCCGGCAAAGCTTTCCGGCAAGGTTTCTTTTGGCCGACAGCCCTCCAGGATGCAATTACACAAGTAACCAAGTGTGAAGCATGCCAGTTCCACTCCAAACAGATACACCAGCCAGCTCAAGCTCTCCAGACAATCCCTTTATCCTGGCCATTTTCGGTCTGGGGGCTCGATATCCTCGGCCCTTTCCCCCGAGCTGTCGGGGGCTTTGAGTACTTGTACGTCGCAATCGACAAGTTCACAAAGTGGCCGGAAGTGCAGCCAGTGAGGAATGTGACAGCACAGTCAGCAGTCAAGTTCTTCAGGTCAATTGTTTGCCGTTTCGGGATCCCTAACAGGATCATCACCGATAACGGCACGCAATTCACGAGCCGCACCTTCATGCAGTACGTCCAAGACGTTGGCGCCAAGGTCTGCTTCGCTTCTGTTGCTCATCCGAGAAGCAACGGTCAAGCAGAGAGGGCAAATGCTGAAGTGCTGCGCAGGCTCAAGACCAGAACTTTCGACAGGCTACGCAAGTGCGGAAGAAACTGGATCGAGGAGCTGCCGGTGGTTCTTTGGTCGATCAGAACAACGCCAAATCGAGCCACTGGCCAGACGCCTTTCGCTCTAGTCTATGGAGCAGAGGCAGTTCTCCCCACGGAACTCGTATACGGATCGCCTCGAGTGCTCGCTTATGATGAGCTTGAGCAAGAACAGCTGAGACAAGACGACGCGCTGCTCCTTGAGGAAGATCGTCTTCAGGCTGCTGTACGAGCTGCTCGATACCAGCAAGCTTTGCGCCGCTACCATAGCCGCAAAGTTAAGGCCAGAAGCTTCGAGGAAGGCGACCTTGTTCTTCGTTAGTGGCGACAAGATAACTTGTCGCAGCTCTAACAGACTGTTTTCATAACATGATTAGCAGCGACAAGGGAAAAGAAGAAATGGGCGGCGTAGTCTACGCGATCGCCCTCAACCCTCTTGATTTCGCTCACCTTGTCCACAATGGGTGCGACAAGGGCCTTGAGTGCGTCCCGATCGGCGTCTGGCGGCAAAGACTCGAGGACGTTGGTGAAGCTGAGGCCTGGATTGCGGAAGGCCACCTTCATCAGCACCTTCTGGAGAACCCCGGCGCAGATTCTGCGCGACTCGTCGGCCAGCTGCTTTGGGATCCTCTCCCGGAGCCGCTAGAGTGCCGTCGCCACGCCCTTGAAGAACAGGATGAGCTTGGCGCTGGGTTGGAGATTCTCGTCGGAGGGATACCCAAAGTCCTCCATCCATAGCTGCGCCAGCTCCTTGTCGGTGACTGCGGCAATATTCACCAGACCCTCGGTCCAGTGCTCCACGGTATCTCTAAATGAGTTCTGGGTAACTGCGATGCTCTCCAGCAGCGCTTTGTCAGCCTTGACCTTCTTCGACAAGGTCTTCTACCGCTCCTTGGCGTCGTCCAGCGTCTGTGTCAGCGTGGCCAGCTTCAACTCCAGGTCTGCGTTGGAATCCTTGGCGGCGCCGAGCTCCTTGCCCCTCTCAGCGAGAAGACCTTGCAGCTCACCGTGGGCGGCAGCATCCTTCTCACGCTCACGCTTGAGCGCGGCAAGCTCCTCGCCGCTCTTGCCGATGTTGGCCTCCAGCTGCGCCACCTTCTCCTCCAGCTCTTTCTTGGCGGCCTCTGCGGTTGCGGCAGCGTCCTTTGCTTCCTTGAGCGCCCCGCCAAGTGCTTGCTCGGGCTCGGCGCTCCTCCTCGTAGCTGTCGAGGTTGGCCTTCCGCTGCACCAATTTGCCTTCTCGCGCAGACTGCTTCTCGGCGGCCAGCCTTTGTTCCTCCTCAGCTTCGGCCTTCTCGAGAAGGAAGGCCGTGCGCTCCTCGGCGAGTCGCTCCCTCTCCTGTGCCAGGGACCGGAGAGCTTCTTGATTGTGGCCCCGGAGCTCCTCCGCGCGCTTCTCCATATCAACTCCCGCCTTCGCGACAAGAGCTTCCCGGCAAGGCAAAACTTTGCTTGAACGACCCCTGGTCCATACCACAATTAGGTGCTGCACAAAGTCTTAGATAACGCATGCAAGAAAGAAACTAATGCATGAAATGGACAAGTTGTGCGGAGCACATGGGGTTTTATTTATGCACGGGATTTGCGCCCGGCTTTGTACAAAGGATTACATGCAACAGCGGCAAGACTTGTACAAAAGGTGGTTGCCGGAACGGGTTCCGGCAATCGCGCCCTACGGGAAAAACTTACGAAGATGTTCTGTGTTCCAGGAGTTGCTCACCGGAATGCCATCTTCGGTCTCAAGGCGGACAGCGCCGGGCCTAGTGACTCGTTTCACCCGATAAGGGCCTTCCCACTTCGGCGTCAACTTGTTGGAATTCTTGGCGGACTGAACGCGCCGAAGAACAAGGTCGCCTTCCTCGAAGCTTCTGGCCTTAACTTTGCGGCTATGGTAGCGGCGCAAAGCTTGCTGGTATCGAGCAGCTCGTACAGCAGCCTGAAGACGATCCTCCTCAAGGAGCAGCGCTTCGTCTTGTCGCAGTTGTTCTTGCTCAAGCTCATCATAAGCGAGCACTCGAGGCGATCCGTATACGAGTTCCGTGAGGAGAACTGCCTCTGCTCCATAGACTAGAGCGAAAGGCGTCTGGCCAGTGGCTCGATTTGGCGTCGTTCTGATCGACCAAAGAACCACCGGCAGCTCCTGGATCCAGTTTCTTCCGCACTTGTGCAGCCTGTCGAAAGTTCTGGTCTTGAGCCCGCGTAGCACTTCAGCATTTACCCTCTCTGCTTGACCGTTGCTTCTCGGATGAGCAACAGAAGCGAAGCAGACCTTGGCGCCAAGGTCTTGGACGTACTGCATGAAGGTGCGGCTCGTGAATTGCGTGCCGTTGTCGGTGATGATCCTGTTAGGGATCCCGAAACGTCAAACAATGGACCTGAAGAACTTGACTGCTGACTGTGCTGTCACCTTCCTCACTGGCTGCACTTCCGGCCACTTTGTGAACTTGTCGATTCCGACGTACAAGTACTCAAAGCCCCCGACAGCTCGGGGGAAAGGGCCGAGGATATCGAGCCCCCAGACCGAAAATGGCCAGGATAAAGGGATTTTCTTGAGAGCTTGAGTTGGCTGGTGTATCTGTTTGGAGTGGAACTGGCACGCTTCACACTTGGTTACTTGTGTAGTTGCATCCTGGAGGGCTGTCGGCCAAAAGAAACCTTGCCGGAAAGCTTTGCCGGCAAGTGCTCTTGCGCCAATGTGGTGGCCACATATGCCTCCATGTATCTCTGCCAACAGCTTTTGTCCATCTTCCCGGCAAACACACTTCAATTTCACACCGTTGAGTCTTCTTCTGTACAGTATGCTATCGACAAACTGGTACATACTTGACTGCTGGGCTACTTTTTCCGCTTCTTCTTGCTCTTCGGGAAGTTCACCTGTCTGAAGGAAATGGACAATCTGCTGTGCCCATGCTGGAGCTTGTGGCTCGACAACAAGGACTAAAGGCACATCTGCTGCTGTGGGAACATCCGCTTCTACGGCAAGGACTTGCGGCCCTGCCGGAGCTTGATGTTCCCTGGCATTCTTGCTGGAGCAAAACTTGTCGGGAGCGTCTGCTTCAACGGAACAAACCATAAGGCTTGCCGGAGCAGACTGCCCCTCAGCATCCTTGGTGTTGATCTTGGGGACTTTCTTGGCGGCGACTTCGGGGAGCTCTGCCGGAAAGTAGTCACCAGAAACCAACTTCCTCTTCTTGCTTTGTCCAGTTGATGGTGTTACAGATGGTTGAGTCAACTTGAGCACAAAGATCCCTGGTTCCACAGGTAACTTTAGTGCGGCGCACTTTGACAGGCCATCAGCAATGTCATTCTGAGCTCTTGGGATATGCTCCATCTGTAGGCCGTCAAAGTGCTCTTCTAGCTTCCTCACTTCATCAACATATGCTTCCATCAATGGACTCTGGTAGTTCTTGTTCACTTGGCGGACGACAAGCTGTGAGTCACCCCTGACAATGAGCTTCTTGATCCCAAGGTCTGCTGCGATTCTGAGACCGGCAAGCAATCCTTCATACTCTGCAGTATTATTGGTTGCTTGCTCCTTGGGAAAGTGCATCTGGACTACGTACTTGAGGTGCTCTCCGGTGGGCGCGACAAGCAGCACGCCCGCACCGGCGCCTTGCAGCGAGAAGGCACCATCAAAGTACATCAGGCACTCTTTGCTTGCCTCTTTGATGGGGATACTCGTCTCTGGAATTTCTTCACCTGGTGTTGGCGTCCATTCTGCTATGAACTCTGCCAATGCTCTGCTTTGGATAGTTGAAGTGCTCTCAAACTTGAGGCCAAAGCTTGACAGTTCCAGCACCCACTCGACAATCCTGCCTGTCGCTTCTGGATTTTGTAGTATCCTCTTCAGCGGAAAGCGAGTGATGACTGTGATCTCATGTGCTTGGAAGTAATGGTGCAGCTTTCTCGAGGCCATGAGGAGGCCGAAAAGCAACTTCTGCACACCAGAGTACCTTGATCTAGCCCCCTGTAGAAGGGAACTGACAAAGTAAACTGGACGTTGCACCATTCTCTTCTGCATCTTATCATGCTCCTGCGCATAACCATCTCTGTCAGGACCAGAGCTTGTCGGTGAAGCCCCCTGCTTGTCGCTGGATGCATCTGCCGTGGTTGCTGGCTCATCATCTGCCTCCCTCTCCGCCACTAACGCAGCACTAACCACTTGATTGGTTGCCGCTATATACAGCAGCAACTTCTCTTGCGGCTTAGGTGCGACAAGTGTTGGAGTGGAGGACATGTATCTCTTCAAGTCCTGCAGCGCAGCCTCCGCCTCCGGAGTCCATTTTATTGGACCTGCCTTTTTCAAAATTTTGAAAAATGGCAGGGCGCGCTCAGCAGATTTAGAGATAAACCTGCTGAGAGCAGCCACGCAACCGGCAAGCCTTCGTACATCCTTGACGCGCTTTGGTGCTTCGATCTGCTCAATGGCCTTGATCTTGTCGGGATTGGGTTCAATTCCCCGCTGAGACACGAAGAACCCGAGAAGCTTGCCGGAAGGGACTCCAAACACGCACTTCTCGGGGTTAAGCTTGAGGTTGATCTTGCACAGATTTGCAAATGTCTCGTCTAAATCTTGAATCAGGGTCGCCCTGTTCTTGCTCTTGACCACTATGTCATCCATGTAGGCTTCCACATTTCTGTGCATCTGTGGCTCAAAAGCGTGGTGGACTACCCTTGCGAATGTTGAACCAGCATTCTTCAAACCGAAAGGCATCCGTACGAAGCAGTACGTGCCACACGGGGTGATAAATGCGGTTTTCTCTTCATCCTCTTCTGCCATGAAGATCTGATGGTATCCTGAGTATGCATCAAGAAATGAAAGCAAATCACATCCGGCTGTGGAGTCAACAATCTGGTCAATGCGCGGCAAGGGAAATGGGTCTTTGGGACAAGCTTTATTAACATCAATGAAGTCAATACAAAGCCTCCATTTCCCGTTAGCCTTGCGCACAACAACAGGATTGGCCAACCACGTGGGATGGAGCACTCCTCTGACAAGGCCTGCTGCTTCCAACTTCTTGATTTCTTCTGTGATGAATTCTTGGCGCTCCACTGCCTGTTTCCTGACTTTCTGCTTGACGGGCCGCGCATGAGGACAGACGGCAAGGTGGTGCTCAATTACTTTCCTGGGAACACCGGGGATATCAGATGGTTGCCACGCAAACACGTCGACATTCGCCCGCAGGAAAGCAACGAGCACGCTTTCCTATTTGGGGTCAAGAGTGGCGCTGATGGTGAAGGTACCACCAGTGCCGTCCTCCTTGGCGGACACCTTCTTGGTCTCAGGTGGAGCTGCCATTGCCTTCTTACACTTGCCGGTGGAGCTCGATGGTGCGTCCTCGACGGTAGCGCAGCACTCCGAAGAGGTGTGCTTGCCGGAGTGGGCATCAGAGCTCTTGCCGGACCTGGTCTTCATGGACCAGGCGTCGTTCAAGCAAAGTTTTGCCTTGCCGGGAAGCAAACGACAGAAAAGCTAAGTTGCCAAAGTTTGAGCAATCAGTTTTTAAATTTTTGAGTTATCTTCCTCGAACGACCCTGCTTTGTATGGAAAACCTGTGCGCAGAGGAACCAACTCATGGCTAGTTGCGCCCTTACTTTGTTTCGAGTCCGCTCAACAACTTAAGTGTGCTACATCTAGTCGCGACAAGGTTTCTTGTCGGAAGCAGCGCCGCCAGCAGGCTGCTGACGTTCCACACTCAGCGCTCGCGGCTCGGGTGCCTGCGCCGACAAGTTCCCTAGAAGCGTAGGGTAAAAACATACAAAGGAAGGAATCTAGTAGAGGAAATAACATAGCAATTGATAACAGAAATAAAGTTATATTACAAGATAACTTGTCGCAGCTCTAACAGACTGTTTTCATAACATGATTAGCAGCGACAAGGGAAAAGAAGTAATGGGCGGCCTAGTCTACGCGATCGCCCTCAACCCTCTTGATTTCGCTCACCTTGTCCACAATGGGTGCGACAAGGGCCTTGAGTGCGTCCCGATCGGCGTCTGGCGGCAAGGACTCGAGGACGTTGGTGAAGCTGAGGCCTGGATTGCGGAAGGCCACCTTCATCAGCACCTTCTGGAGAACCCTGGCGCAGATTCTGCGCGACTCGTCGGCCAGCTGCTTTGGGATCCTCTCCCGGAGCCGCTGGAGTGCCGTCGCCACGCCCTTGAAGAACAGGCTGAGCTTGGCGCTGGGTTGGAGATTCTCGTCGGAGGGATACCCAAAGTTCTCCATCCCCAGCTGCGCCAGCTCCTCGTCGATGACTGCGGCAATATTCACCAGACCCTCGGTCCAGTGCTCCACGGTATCTCTGAATGAGTTCTGGGTAACTGCGATGCTCTCCAGCAGCGCTTTGTCAGCCTTGACCTTCTCCGACAAGGTCTTCTCCTGCTCCTTCGCATCGTCCAGCGTCTGCGTCAGCGTGGCCAGCTTCAACTCCAGGTCTGCATTGGAATCCTTGGCGGCGCTGAGCTCCTTGCCCCTCTCAGTGAGAAGACCTTGCAGCTCACCGTGGGCGGCAGCATCCTTCTCATGCTCACGCTTGAGCGCGGCAAGCTCCTCGCCGCTCTTCCCGATGTTGGCCTCCAGCTGCGCCACCTTCTCCTCCAGCTCTTTCTTGGCGGCCTCTGCGGTTGCGGCAGCATCCTTTGCTTCCTTGAGCGCCCCGCCAAGTGCTTGCTCGCGCTCGGCGAGCTCCTCCTCATAGCTGTCGAGGTTGGCCTTCCGCTGCACCAATTCGCCTTCTCGCGCGGACTGCTTCTCGGCGGCCAGCCTTTGTTCCTCCTCAGCTTCGGCCTTCTTGAGAAGGAAGGCCGTGCACTCCTCGGCGAGTCGCTCCCGCTCCTGTTCCAGGGACCGGAGAGCTTCTTGATTGTGGCCCCGGAGCTCCTCCGCGCGCTTCTCCATATCAACTCCCGCCTTCACGACAAGCGCTTCCCGGGAAGCTAGCTTGGCTTGCCGTGCGCGGTAGAGTGACAGCAGCTTCCGCAGCAGCTGCTCCTCCTCAGGATCGCCACTGCTGCTGCTGGGCGCGTCGACCAATGACAGTCCAGCGAAGGCGAGCACCTCCTCATCGAAAGTTTCCCCTATGACCGGCGCCCTGGAGCTCGACGCCCAGGGTAGCTTGATGAAGATATCATCGCCGGCCTTCAAGTAGGCGCCGGGCTGGGGCTCCTCGGAGCCCGGCTCCGCAGCAGCGGCAGAGGGATCGGCGGTCGGCGCAGTGCCTGGCGCTCCTGCGGCCTCAGGGTCGTCAGTGCGATCGCCCGACCCCTCGCCGGCTTTTGCGGCGGCAGCCTTGGCGGCCTCCTCGCCGGCAGTCTCATCAGCACCGGCCCCTTCTTCGTTGGCAGCGGCGTCGTCAGTGCTGCCATGCGCGCCTTCCTCGCCGGCGCCCTCTATCTCCATTGGCTCAGCAGCAGATGGGTCTGAAGAACGAAGAAGGGAGAAAAATCAATCAAAAATCCAAGAGAAGAAAATCAGAAGAAGAAGAACCCAAGGGAAAGTTTTTGGACAAGTGAATTACCTATGCCAAGATCTGCAGTTGCGGTCTCGGTCGCCGCAGGATCGACGGTGCTGTCCCTTGCTGGAGAACTGCCCCTTGCCGGAGAGTTCTCCCTTACCGGAGAGCGCTCCCTTGCCGGGGACTCCTCCCTTGGCGGCGTAGTCGAAGCAGATGGCACTTCAGGACCAGCTTCCGGGCGCTCCTGATATGGCTGCTCTGCTCCTACACAAATCAACAAGCAAGATATCAACAAAGGAAAAAGCACTCATGCGCGCCTGACAGCAAAAAGCTAACTATGAACTTACGCTGGGGGCTGCGCTGGGGGCTGCTTTGAGGAGTGGTTGCCGGGTCCGTCAAGGTGGTCTCGGACCCACCCCCTGCTGACATGGTGGGGTCATCTTCGATGACAATCACCGCGGCCTTGGCCCTCTTCGCCGCTCTCTGGGCCACCGTCCTGAAAAGAAAGGAGTTCAGATTGAAGCAAGTCAGATACAAGATAAAAACAGCAAGATTGAAGAACTACAAGAGCACCAAAGGAGCTGAGCGCGGAAAGATCAAAGTCCGGCTCCCCTCCGGTGCGGCGAGGCGGAGGAGTAGGATCCCTTGCCCGCTTGGCGGTGGCGGTTGCCGCTGCTGCGTGAGGCGCTCCCGCGGCAACATTGCTTGCCGCGGTAGAGCGTGTCGCACGGCTCGGCGGCTGTTGACCCGGCTGCCACCCCGCTACGTCCGCGGCCCTGCGAAGACGCCTTCTTGGCGGGGCCGGGGGCTCCGCCTGCGATAAGCTTTCTGAAGGCTCGGGCTCTTCCTCGCCGGCCTCGCTCGGCTCAGCTCCAGAACCGGCAGGCTCTTCCTCGCCAATGAACTCCGCGCGCTCGGCGAGTTTTGCCGCCTCTGCCGCCTCCGCCTCCTCCACAGTGAACCCGAACGCGCCCGCGGCAGCTGCGGCCGCAACCTCTTCCGCCCTAGTGGCGATGCGCTGCAGCTCCTCATCGGTGGTGTCAAGGGTGAGGCTCTTCTGCTCGTCAGCGCGGACCGGCACTTCTTCCAAGTTGTCGAAGAACACTTGCACGACGTCATCCGCAGGCTCTTGCCAAGTTGGAACGATTCCGTGTGAATCGCACAACGGCGTCATGGCGCGGATCCGGTCAAGCGAAGAATTATTGCACAATGGAACGACGCCCCTCGCCAGCGTGAATGGGTGCTGGGGATCGCGTTCGAACAACTCCAGGAGCATTGCATCCAGCTCCAAGACTGTGAAGTTGTAGTTGAGGCCCGGCCGCAGCCTCATGATGTCCGCCGAGTTCTTGAATTCCCCGGCGGGCCTCCCCCTCTCCTGCAGGGGGGCGATGCGGCGGCGGAGGAAATCTGCGCCTACAACGCCTACAGTGAGCCCGGCAAGCCTGAGGCGAAGGATCCTAGTGATGGCGATCTTCAGCTTCTCGTCTTCCGGGGCCACGTTGCTCCAGTCATTGCCGCGCACTATTGGAGCTTGGCGCATGGCGGTGAAGGGCTGCGGATTCTCCTCGACGATCCAGCACCACTCCGCTCTCCACTCCTCCCACTTGCTGCGGAGCTCACCCTCCAAGTACTCCTCCTTCTTGCTGACTCTCGAGATCCAGGTGATCCCTCCGGCAAGCGGCTCTCCTCTCTCTACCCGAGGCATGAAGAAGTGGCGGAAAAGGGTAACATTGGGGTGGACTCCGACAAAGTTTTCGCACAAATGTGCGAAAACTGCCATGGTCAGAACGGCGTTGGGGGTGAAATCAAGGAGGCGGAGGCCGTAGGTGTTCATGATATCGCAGAAGAACTCCGAGAAGGGCGGGCAGAGCCCGCAATAAGAAGAACAGCGCGAAGAATGGGTACCCGTTTGGAGCCAGTTCCGAAGCAGCGGCCGGGAGTACCCTCGTGCGCGGATGCGCCCGCGTCTCCGTCGCCCAAAAGAGGTAGAAGTACTCCCTCAGCTCCTTCGCGCCGAGCTGGGGGGAGAAGATCGCCCGCTCCTTCTGCAGCGCCGTGAGCCGCTGCGCCTCGGCCGACTTCACGCCCTTTCCCTTGTCGGCTTTTGGAGCCATGGTGGAGGTGGTGGGGGAGGTCAACGGTGTTGGTGATGCTGGTGGCAATGGGGGGCGGAGCGCTGCTCTCTCGGCTTCGAGAAGAAGGGGGGGAGCGGCGGAGATTCGTGAAGATGGAGTAGTAGCAACCAGCGAGGGGGAACGAACTGCCCCTGTTTCCTCTGCTTATAAAGAGGGACGGGGCGGACGTTTCGCCCTTCCGAATAAAGAACCACCCACGATCTCTCCCACGACGCCGCATTCAACGCGTGCCGTTAGGGGAGAGCGCGGTGGATACGGAGCGAGATTCGGCGTGGCCCAGTCCGCGTGTGCCCGTGCCCTGTCTTGGGCCTGGCCCAACAGCGCTCGGCACCGTGTCTAGCCCAGGCCCGGGGGCTCCTGTCGGTGTACTAGAATAGGGGTACCCTAGTACCCCGAACTTGTGCACGGGCAGTTGCAGCACCCCGCGGTAAGGCTTGCCGGGCGAACGCCAAGATCCTCCGTGGTTCCCTTGGAGCCATTCAAGAACAAAGTATTTCAGCTCAGGAGACAAGGCCCCGGCAAGAGGAGCTTGCCGGGAAGGCCAACCAAGGCACTCCAAGGAACTTGCCGCGATGCGCCACGCGCTCCGGCAAGGCAACAGGGCCCCGGCAAGAGGAGCTTGCCGGGAAGACCAACCAAGGTACCTCGAGGCCCGGTGAGCGACAAGCTTCCGGACCCGACAAGATAACAGCAGTGGCAAGGCGCTTGCCGCGGCAGGCGGCCACTCTTTGCCCACGCTCCAGCGCATCCACCAACATGTCGCTCTGGGGGCCTCTCCAGGCGCGCGTGGTGGGAGGCTGTGCAGCCAGCGGTGCGCAGTGGCATGCGAAGCTGACAAGATCGCCATCGTGGCAAACGGTGGCGCCCCTAACGGTCCTTTTCTGCACTGTTTGGGCGACTCAGACGGGCATTTAATGCCCTTGTCCCCTGCCATCAGGGTTAGGTAGGGTGCACTGTACAAGTAACTGTACCAACCACCTCACTTTTTACATTTGTACCCTTCTCTGCGTTGCCACCTGTCGGTGACCCCTTTAGCGTATAAAAGGAGGCCCATGCGCAACGTAGGGGGGGTTCGACTGGTTCGGAACCCAGAAAAACACTACGCTCTCTCTCTGGAGCAAGAACACAAGATAATCAAACAAGCAGCAGTAGGAGTGTTATCTCTCCGGAGAGCTCCGAAGCTGGGTAAACTGCTCGTGTGCTTCGCCTCGATCTGCTCTTCGTGTGATCTCCGCCCCCCGCCGAACCGAAAGGGGCTCGGTCCGCCGACCCCATAGATGTTCGTGGATCAGTTTCCCCGACAATGCTCTAACTCGACAGGGTTATATTGCTCATATGGTGTCATTGGCTTGTCATTTTCTTAGTTTTGACATGCTTTGTGTGAATGCCACCTATTTAGTGGCTAATTACCATATATGTGAATTTGCAATGCCGTTGCAATACATTATATATGTGAATTATGTAATGCTATCTTGTTGCAAGGCATTATGTATGTGAATTATGCAATCCCATGCTGTTTAGCCAAGCATCATATATGTGAATTATATCATGCCATCTTTTTTTATTGGGTATTCCATTTGTTGGCAATGTTTGTTTGTTCAACTTCCCTTCCTGTGCATCAGCCATTTGAATTGGTGATGGAAAAATCTGGAGTGAAAACAAGGTCTTCATAGCAGACAATGCTACCTGCTGAAGAAGATGTCTTGTTGGTTATAGATAGCTCCTCGGAGGGGGATTCAGAGACAGATGACCAATCTTATTTCCCCCCTGAGGTGTATGCTCAAACTTAGCAGGGTTATATTACTCATACCATGCATATGTTGTCTTGCAATGCTTAGTTTTTACATCATATACACAATATTAAGTGCCATATACTTAGTTGACACATCCTATATGCGATTGCCATCTGCTCACTTGCTTAGTATATAAATCATATATTTGAATTATATCATGCCATGACGTTTACATAGACAACATGTATCTGAACTATGGCATGCCAACCCATTTTTTGAAGACATAATATAGTTATATCATCTCATCCTATTTACATAGTCATCATATTTTGAATTCTGTCATTTTATCCATGAATTATATCATGCCATCATGTTTCCATCAACGGCATGTTTGTGAATTATGGCATGCCACCCACTTTAATAGACACATCATATAGTTATATCATGTCATCCTGTTTACATAGTCATCATATTTTGAAGTATGTCATTCTATCCTATTTAGTTAGCCATCATATATGTGAAATTGTGTCATGTTATCATGTTTAATTAGCCATCATATATGTGAAATTATCTCATGCTATCCTATTTGGGTAGACAACATAAATGTGAATTATTTCATGCCCTGTTTTCTTCCCTACTATCCATTGCACCTGTCTATCATACAATGTCTGTACATTCAATTACTTTTCTTGTTTATCAACCATTTGAATTGGAGGGGGTGATGGCAGTATCTATGGGAGTAAAAACACGGTCTTCAGAAATGATCGTGCTACTCGTCGATGCAGATAGAACCACAGTTGTACTTGCCCAAGAACCAGCCCCACCACACATAACCCAGACTCATGCAGATTGTACCCATACCCAGTTGGACAAAGAACCAGCTACACCCCTTCTAACCCCAACCCGAGTAGATAGTAACCCAGTTCCAGTTGACACAGCACCGTCTCCACCACAAAGCACCCAAACATGAGCAATTACTAAGGCAACTGCAGTGCCCAAAGCACGAGGACCACCACTCCAAACCCCAAGTCAACGCTTAAAGCAGAAGAAGAATTGTTCTCAGGTCAGGTTCCGTAGCTATGGTTCATACTACTTTGCTCTTGCATCACTGTATTTACTCATACCAACTACTTTCAAATTTGAACGGTGCAATTGAAACTCCAATGGCGCAAGAGGTATGTTTTAAACCTGTTTCTTTAACAGGTTTGCTATTGTAACTTGCTCTATGTTGATTATAGTTTCAATTGAATAACAGTTATGTTCTCATGCCATGCACATTACAAGTGTTGGTAGTGTTGTGTAGTTTCCCACACTTATATTCTGTCTATGCTGCTTTGTCTTAAACATACATGATTTGAACTGTCTCTATCTTGATTTGGCAACATAAACTAGAATGATATAGACCATACAGCGACCATACTACATAGATATATGTTTGTTTCATGTTGTTATCCTGTCCACCTTACTACAGAACCGGTTTACCAAAATGAGTTTCATATACAACATGGTAAACATGTGATGTGTCTGCTTGTTCTCTTTTAGAATGCGGACAAAATATTGGAGAAGAGTACCCCGTTATGAAATGGTAAAGGAAGTAATGCAGATAAGGTTCAAGATAGTGAGACATCCCTGTTGGTCTCCAAGAAAGCTAATAAAAACTATCTTGAAGACAATGAGACAACCCCAAAGTCCTGTCTTGATGTAGTGTTCGAGTTACTGGCCACTAATGTTAGCACCAGCTCTTCGAACTTGCTGCCTGAATCAGTTCGACTTCTTGAGTCTCAACTTCAAGTTGAAAGACATCGATCAGATGTGCTGCGACAAGAGGCCGAAGGAGTTAGGAAGTCCCCGCAGAACTCAGATGCATACTTTCTGGTGCAACAGTAAGCAATGGAGGATTTAAGCGCCAAACAAGAGAAAGCTAATAAGCTTGCTAAGCGTCTTGCCAGCATGGTGGATACCCAGGATATTGTTTCTTAAGCTCTTGTGAAGTGGTTTCAGTGCTGGACTTGTTTTGCTGCGGCATTTATTTGCACTGGTCGCCAACTTTGACAACCAGTGTATGTAATATGCAGCTTTGTTCCCCATATTTGCACCGGTGGCGAACATTGATGCCTAGTGGATGTAATATGTGTAATAGCTGTAATAGCCTAGGGTAAGTTGCTTGCTTATTTATTTCCTTGTTGTCTTATTTATTTGTTTGCTTGTAGTCAGTGTAGTTCTTTTTCCGCGGTTTGCTAGTGGCCGCAACAACCTATTTTTTAAAACTAGGCCACAACCACAATAACCATGGGCTACAAATCTACTATAGTGACCATGGGCCTCCTACGGGCCATAGGAACAATGGGCCTTCTACGGGCCATAGAATCAATGGGCCTTCTACGGGGCGTATTATCGATTGGCCAAACATGGGCCAATAACGGACCGCGTTATGGGCCGTAAATGGGCTAGAGTGGGAATCATTCGTTCATGAGCCAGAACGGGCCGTTAATAGGCTGATGAGTATATGAGTATAATGGGCTTGATTCTATCGACAGGCATAACGGGTCGTTAGTGGGCCGTATTTGATGACGCTATGAAAACGGCCCAACAGTTTAACGGGTCACAAGCGGGCCGACTTTAACCACGGGCTGAATTTGGCCCACAACTGGAACATGCCAGTAACGAGCCGTAAGTAATAAAATGTTGCAAATTAGCGCAAGAATAAATGGGCCTTGAGAAGGACGAAAGATACCACGGGCTAGAAATGGACCGGTGCAACAAGGGGTCGTTAATGGGTATAAAGCGATGCACTGTTCATTACGGGCCAGTTTCACCACAGGTCGTTAATGGGCCAAGAGTTACAGGGGACTCATATGTGCTGAAAGAAGTCATGGTCCATACATGGGCCAGAAGTTACAATGGGCTGGAATCATATTGGACGGCCCAGATGACGCTACTGGGCCTAGTTCGGATAGGCCATAACGGGTCGTGAGTTAGCGGGCTGTAAATGGGCTATATGCGAAGACACGCTTTCTGTGGGTCGGCCGACTACCTTTTGACCAAGTCAAACGGGCCAACCTTTTCACCTGAATGGGCCACTGTTGGGCCTTGCCACATCTCAATGTATCATAGGCACCTCCGGTCCAATGAGTGGATGACATCTATCGCATTGAGAATTTTACACGTGGTTCCTCTCGCCATTGAGAATTTTACATGTGGAAAATCCCCCATTGGTCCAGGATGTTAACGGGTTATCGAATCCAAACCAAAACCCAATATCTTAATGGCCACCCATTACGGTGTAAGCCACGTGTCGGTTACCCTTGACGAAAGCACTTCCATGACGCGCGATTTATCGTCATGGAAGTGGACACTTTCGTGATGATAACTTTGGTATTGTCATGGAACACTTCTATGACAGAACATGTATGACTATCTTGATTCCGTCATAAAATCGTCATGGATGTTCATCCATGATAGAAAACGTGACCTACTGTGACAAACAAGTATCATCACGGAAGTGTTTTTTAGTGTAACCCTAATCCCGGCTCTATAAATACCCAAATATTCCCCTTACGTCAGGCGGCACACCAAAAAGACTTTTTCGCCGCTGCAAGCTTCTGTTCTCGTGAGATCCCATCTTGGGGCCTTTTCCGGCACTTTGCCGGATGGGGATTCGATCACGGAGGGCCTCTACACCAACCTTGCTGCCCTTCCGATGATGTGTGCGTAGTTTACCACAGACCTACGGGTCCATAGCTAGTAGCTAGATGTCTTCTTCTCCCTCTTTGATCTTCAATACAATGTTCTCCTCGGTGTTCTTGGAGATCTATCAGATGTAATCTTCTTTTGCGGTGCATTTGTTCAGATCTAATGAACTCTGGATTTACGATCAGATTATCTATGAATATTATTTGATTTTTCTCTAAACTCTTTTATGCATGATTAAGATAGATTTGTATTTCTCTTCGATCTATCGATTTGGTTTGGCCAACTAGATTGGTTTTTCTTGTAATGGGAGAGGTGCTTTGTGATGGGTTCAATCTTGCGATGTCCTCACCCGGTGATAGTAGGGGTAGCGAGGCACTTATTGTATTGTTGCCATTAAGCATAAAAATATGGGGGGTTTTACCATATTGATTGGATCTATCCCTCTACATCATATCATCTTGCTTAAGGCGTTACTCCATTCTTATTAACTTAATACACTAGATGCATGTTGGATAACAGTCGATGTGTGGAGTAATAGTAGTAGATGCAGAATCATTTCGCTCTACTTGTCACGGACGTGATGCCTATATTCATGATCATTGCCTTAGATATCATCATAACTATGCGCTTTTCTATCAATTTCTCAACAGTAATTTGTTCACCCACCGTATGCTTTCTTCAAGAGAGAAGCCTTTAGTGAAACCGATGGCCCCCGGGTTTATTTCTCATCATATAATTTCAGTTCTATAAAACCAAAAACCCAAGAATACCTTGCTGCAATTTATTTATATTTACTTTGCTTTACCTTTTACTTATCATTTATACATATCTCTATTAGGTCTCACTCTTGCTAGTGACCGTGAAGTGATTGACAACCCCTTTTTCGTGTTGTGTGTAAGTATTTGTTAGTTTGTGAAGGTGCGTCTATTGGGGATTTGCTTGTACCTCCTATTGGATTGATACCTTGCTTCTTAATTGAGGGAAATACTTATCTCTACTTTGATGCATCACCCTTTCCTGTTCAAGGGAAAAATCAACATAAGCTCAAGAAGTAGTACGAAGAATCTCTGGTGCCATTGCCGGGTAGGTTCTACATAAAGCCTACCAAGTACCTATCATAAACTCTCATCTCTTGCACTTACATTATTTGCCATTTGCCTCTCGTTTTCCCCTCCCCCACTTCAAAAACGTTTGGGAAAAACACAAAAAATTGCCTTTTTATTCGCCTTCTTTTCGTTTGGCTTTTCGTTTGCTTTTTGTTTTCTTGTGTGCTTGATTGCTTGCTTGCCATCATGTATCAACCCAAGAATCTTGATCTTTACTCTAGAAAGTTGGAAGAAGTTGAAAACAATACAAAAAGCTTTATGTCCCTACAGTTTGAGCACAATAGTTTCTTTAGGAATGAACTTAAGGAACAAAATACTATGATTGAATATATTAATAAAGAGCTTGATGATGTTACTAAGGAAATATTTGGTCTTAAATCTCAACTTGCTCATATTGAAAACTTAGTAGGTCAAATTTATGATAATCAAACCACTTCAAGCATATAAATCTTGACAAAGATGGGACTAGAGATGAGTCAACTTTAGCTAGAAGCCATCCCAGTGATTCTGAGTTCATAGATCTTGACACAAAACTTGATAAAAGTGGGGTTGGAGAGGTAAAAATTTAAGTAGCACTGAACCCACTCTTTTGGATTACAAGGAATTTAATTATGATAATTGTTCTTTGATAGATTGTATTTCCTTGTTGCAATCCATGCTTACAATTAAAATAGGGCTTTTACTAATAATATTGTTGATGTTATGATGAAATATTTTGAAGAAAAACTTGAATTGGAAGTTCCAATCCCTAGAAAGCTTTATGATGAATGGGAACCTACTGTTAAAATTAAAATTAAATATTATGAGTGCAATGCCTTGTGTGATTTGGGTGCTAGTGTTTCAACTATCCCAAAAACTTCATGTGATGTGCTAGGTTACCATGAGCTTGATGATTGTTCTTATTGTTGCAAATAGGAATTATGTGCCTTTATTCTACTTGATATAGATTGCAATCCTTCATGCCATATTATTCTTGGTAGACCATTCCTTAGAATGATTGGTGCAATTATTAATATGAAAGAAGGAAACATTAAATTTCAATTTCCGTTAAGGAAGGGCATGAAACACTTTCCAAGAAAGAAAATTAGGTTACCATATGAATATATTATGAGGTCTACTTATGGATTAAATACCAAAGATGACAGTACCTAGATATTTGCATTATGCCTAGCTAGGGGCATAAAACAATAGTGCTTGTTGGCAGGCCACCCAATTTTATTTTGTGTTTTTTGATTTTGCTTCTGTTTTTAAATAAATACACAATATTACTTCTGTAGTAATTGTGTTTTAGTGTTTTAATTAGTGTTCGTGCCAAGTAAAACCTTTTGGATGGTCTATGGTGATAGTCGATTTGATTTTGCTGAAAAATAGAAAGTTTTGCGCCCAGTAGCAGAATAACTGGAGCGTGATAAAACTCTGATTTTTTTACACAAGATTTATATAAAATTTTCCCAGGTTGTCCTAATTGTTTAGAATTTTTGAAGTTACATAAGTATACGAAATTTCCATATTAGTACAGACTGTTATGTTTTTGACAGATTCTGTTTTCCTTGTGTTGTTTGCTTATTTAGATGAATCTATGGGCAGTATCGGGGGGTATGAACCATGGAGAAGTTGGAATACAGTATATATAACACCAATATAAATTTAGAATGAGGTTACAACAGTACCTAAAGTGGTGATTTGCTTTATTATATTAATGGAGCTTATGAGTTTTCTGTTGAGTTTTGTGTTGTGAAGTTTTCAAGTTTTGGGTAAAGATTTGATGGACTACAAACTAAGGAGTGGCAAGAGCCTAAACTTGGGGTTTCCCAAGGAACCCCAAGGTAATATTCAAGGACAACCAAGCATCTAAGCTTGGGGATGCCTCTTATGGCATCCTGTAACATCCCAAAATTCTAAATTTTGGAATGTTATATTAATTAAGTGATAATGATTGCTTGTGTGATTGGTTGTGTGAAATTGAGTGAATTTGAAACTTTTTGAAAGCTGAATGAGAGGGAAATGAAATGACTTTCCCAAACTTTCACCTTGCATTTATGATCTCCATGAATTCAAATTCTTTTCAAATACAAAATGCTAGAGTGAAGATGACATGACTTCTTCCATTTAAAATGAAAAGGGTTTTTGAAAATATTTGAATCTCATTTGGAAATATTTCAAATTCAGAAACTTTATGCAACTCAATGATTTTCATGAGATAAGATAAAATGACTTCTTCAAATCATATGAAATATGAGTTGGAAGTTTAAAATAATCAAATTTAAAGTCCCTTTGAAGGTATTTTGAAAATCATTTTCAATTTGGAGTTATTTGGTTTTTATTCAAATTATTTTTCTCCAAAAATAAAATAAATGGAAATAAGGGTATAACAATTCCCTTCAATGTAAAATTAGGAGAAAATAAATTTGAAATCATTTTGGAATTTTAAAATATTTTTATTTTGCTTTTAAATGAACCGTAACATTGTTTGCTTTATTTAAATTTGTGTAGAAATTATTTGCCACTGAAAAAATGTTCATGTTGTAGAAAATCTTTTTCTGAAAATTTTGATATATAATATGCCTATATAATATTTTATATTTTTTCTCTTTATTTTCTTTTTCTTGTGTAAAAAAACCCCTTCTCCGCCAAACTAGGCCGGCCTGGCCAGTTAGCCAGCCAACTGGCCAGGCCAAGCCCAGCCCAGCGCGCATCCCCGACCTCCCGCGGCACTCCGCCACCCACACAACGTCCTCGCTGCCGCCGTGTCCGCCCCGGACTTCTCCGCCGCCCTGCCCCTCCGCCAAGCATCGCCCCTCCCCTCCCTCCTATAGAACCCGAGGCCCCGGCCCCCCGTCTCTCCTCCTCCCAAACCCGCAGCCACCGCCACATCTCACCGCCGCCGCCACCGTCGAAGCCGCAGCAGCCGCCGCCCGCCTCGCTCTCAGCCGCCGCCGACCCCAACGCTTTAACCGCCGCACCACGCCGCCCCACCCCATCTACTTCTCCGTGCCGCCGAGCCTCGATGCCGTCGCCCCGTTCGTCACCGAGCCGTCACAGCCGTCTCCCTCGCCGCCGCGCTAACTCCCCAATCTCTCTCGTCCGTTTGATCCCAAATCGACGGCCCAGATTAGATCGCGTTGTTTTTTTCGAACTGGTATCTGTTAGTTAGCGAACATTCACTAGTTTAGCTTTCGAAGCGGACGTTTTCATTTCCTAAGCTTCTGTAGCGGATGTTCGTCCGGTAGTTTTTCTATTACGTAGCCAGGGACCTAGATGCAAATACTTTCTTTACAAATTAGCCCCTGGTTTTCAAACCCTCTCAACTTTTTACACGTTTGTCCAAATTTGACGAAACCAACGCCAAATTCTTTGTAATGATCTCATCTATCCAGAGAACATATAAAATCATTTTTTCTAAAAAAATTGAATTAGATCAAATTTTAATTCAAACTTATTTGGCAATAACTTGAGTTCTATAACTCCGATTTAATTGATTCTTTTGCAAATCAAAGCTCTTGACATGTACCTTTTGTTAAGATCAAAATCACATAATTTTTTCTGCTATCAAAAATATGTTTATGTCCATGATTTTTATTTGATGGCTTTGAAGTTTTCCGAAGTATTTTCTTTGTTCTTTTGGATCTTTTGAGTGATTGCTTATATGTGGTTATAATTGCTTGCTCACAATAGATTGGTCGGAGTGTGATGAGTAGAACTATCAGCAATTATGATTGCGAAGAGTCTTCATCAACAGTACAAGGCAAGTTCACACTTTGATCATACTCTTTTATACCCAGTTTTACTTGCATTAGTTTCACCCTCAAAGATTGCATGAGTAGGATCGGGAATATGTGGGTATTGCTATGTAGTTGATGAGGTAGGAACCTACTCCCTCCGTTTGGAATTACTTGTCTCGGAAATGGATGTATCTAGAACTAAAATACATCTAGATACATCCATTTCTGCGACAAGTAATTCCAAATGGAGGGAGTATTTCCTTTTTGAACACCCCAGGAATATACGTTATGCTCATAATTTAAGGGAAACTTGCGAGAGTAATAGTAACTAAGGGAAACTTAAGGTGGCTACTTAATTACACATCTGGGTGGATTGGTTGCGGGCACCTAGGGAATCCAGTGTTGTCCTAGGAGATCCCGGGGTACCCGTGTGATCATCCTATGGAATGCCACCCAGGCTCAATGGGATCATAAGATTGTTCATGGATAGAAACTTCCATGTGCAGCCACAAGCCATTATGGGCTCTGGCATAGTTGAGTAAGTTGTGGGAAACCTTTCCATGATAGGCTAGCAGATGTAGGAAAATTTTAGGTGTACCGGCCTATCTATCGGTTAAGGGGACCTCTTCGGAAAGACTATGTCTCGATCATCCGGTTCTCAAACATCAGGCAGTGCGAGGAATTCAGCGGAGGAGATTGAGTCTTGTGGGGAAAAGTGCGCAAACCTCTGCAGAGTGTACAAACCAATCATGATTAGTCATGTCCCCGTTTATGGAATTTTGAGTATCTAGTATTTGAATTATTGGTTGATCTCATCACTTTACTTAATGAATTTGTTGTGTTATTATTAATATTACTTGGTAATTTTGGGATTGAGTTGGGGAAACCTTCTCGATAATGGCATAAACTTAGTAGTAAATAAAATTTATTCCTTTATTGTACAGAAAAACTAGCTTTATGCAAAATTAAACTTAGAGCCTCCACCAGCCAAATATGCATATAGAGATAGATATTCTCCTTATTATTCTATGGTGTGAAATTGCCAGTACATTCAATGTACTAACCTACATGGCTACAACGTCTCATGTTGCGGGACTCTTACAACGAGTAAGTGATACATTAGGGTTACGATGTCTACACTCAACTTTGCTATTGGTTTGTTGGGACTCCACAACTTTGCTATTACTACCGCTATATGGAGTGAGGTAATAGTATTTACGTTACTTTATACATGTGATTTACCTCTGTTATAAATCCTCGTGTACTTTGTGTGTTAGCATACCGATCCAGGGATGACACTTAAGCATAGAGACTTCGATCCATTCGGGTCGGGTCGCTACAAGATGGTATCAGAGCACATGTTGACTGTAGGACGTGACCCCTAGAAACTGGCAAGCCCATAGGAAAGATTTTCTCTAAAACTTTATTTTCAAAAAGATCTTTTACCTCTCTTCCTTTCTGAGCTTTATCAGATATTCCCTTTTAGTTGGACAATACCCTTTCCCCCTTTCGACCACACGAAGATTCGACTGATGAGACCACTCCAAGAAGTACAAGATATCGGACAACTAAGACCACTTCGGAATGAAGAGGATTTTATCGTGCATTATAATAATCGAAACTACAACGGTTGAAGACTCCGAAGACTGGGAGAATTTGAAGGCTTTGAAGAATTTCCGTATTAGTATGACCTAGGAAGGCTACCCTTATGGAACTTGTCAGACTAATGAAGCTGTCAATACCCGAGATCAAGGTGTGTCGGAGAAAGACCGGAACATGGAGTGTTAAAACTCAAAGTTTTTGTCAAGAATACCCTAAGGCAGGAGATATCAACTATGGAGTCATAGCTCATGGCAATGACATGGCCATAAACACGGCTATCCATGATGTTATCGCCCGCTTACGCTATTGTCACCGTGCTGGGTTGAGCATGCATTTCTTTGGAAGGATTGGATGACAAAAGGGCTAATGGATCACCTATCAGCAAAAGATGAAGTGTTAACCTTAGATGGTGTATCGCCAGGATGTGTAGAATTACATCAAAAAAATTAAGATGGACCTTCAGGAAGTCGTATTTGACAAGGAAGCATTTCATGAAAAACTCAGGACCTAGAAGCTGAAAGTAGCCAAGCTGGAGGAGCAAAACCTCAAGATACCAGAGATTCGTCAGGAACTGAAGGACAGTAGGACCATGGTTCATGCCAAGGATGTTGAAACCCAGAAGTTTGGGACACAACTCCAGAATATTAAAGGACGTCACGAGAGACTTCGTGTCAACAGAAATGACCTTGCAGAAGAACTTGGGAAGATCAAGCACGATCAGAAGATGACCAAACCCCTGTTATATACTTACGTTAGATGCGACGATTGTGAGCTGTCATTTGTTTGATGTTTTTCTGACGGCCGCACAAAATAAAACCGGCTCTTCAAAACTATTGTTTGTTTTGTGTGTATCCCTCTCTGTCTCTCTTATCTCACCCCAAAACTCTTGGAACCAATAGAGGATGAATGAAGATAGACTTGTATTCTCTGGACCGATGACCCAGCCGGAGGCAGAGCTATGGATACAGAACATTGAGGATCACTAGGAAAAAATTGATTGCAAGTAAGTATGAGGTTTAATACGCTCTTCAGTACTTTACAAAAAGTGCTGCAACATGGTGGAAAATGCATCAAGCCATACAAGGATGTAATGGAGCAAAAATTTGGGAGGAATTCAAGAAGAATCTATTAAAATCCTATCTCATCTGAAAGCGTGGTCATAACCCAAAGAAGAAACCTTGTGCCTGCATGATTTGTGGAGAGATAGGACACACCCAGGAGGAGCACAAGGATGAATTCCCTCATTGTGAAGAAATTCACCCAGCTGAAGAATGCCCAACTAGGAAGATTACTTGTTTCTTGTGTGAAGGGACTACCTACTACCCTGCTCAGTGTCACATTTACCCCATGGTAGAACGAACTTTCCAGCATAAGAAAGAAGTAATGAAAGAAGCCCTCGTGGAAATTTTAGAAGAACCTGCGATGAAGGAAGATTTTGAGGACACACCCGAAGAAGATCCTATTAAACTTTACACCAAGTCATGCTATTCATGTGGAGAAGAAGGACACATCTCCAAGTATTGTCCGAAAGAGTATCTAGTAGAATTCCCGACAGTGGAAGTAGAGTATGACCCACAGGAAGTAGAAGTCTTGATTGGCGCGGAAAAGTCTAGGAAGAGAAAAGGAGTGTATCCCCAGAACAACCAAATTTCTACAAAGAAGGACCTGAGTCATATCACATGTTTTAGGTGCAAGGATTTAGGTCATTATGCTTATAAATGTCCAGAGAAGAAGCTAAAAAATCCAAGGAGCCTACATAATCACAAAGAAGCCTCGAGACATGTCGGAAGTCAATTGTTTTTGCTGCAAAGAAGCGGGAAATTTTGCTAGGGAATGTGCAGATCAGATGAAAGCTGGAGCTGAGTAGTTGAGATTTTGATATGGATAATAAGAGTAGTAGAAAGCAATTTTATTTTCATAAGTTCAATGAGTTGAATTATGTAATGGGTGCTTAGAGATTGTAATAAATTCATGAAATCAATAAAGTTCATGTGTCATGATTCCATACGTTGAATTTTATGAGTTGTTACTCCATGAAGAAATATTTTGACCATTTTCGAGGATATGAGAAATATGGTCTATGGAAGAATTTATGCATTTCAAGGGTGGTAGTACCCTGTGAGGACACTTGACCCCTGGAAAGGATAATGATATTCCATAGAGTGGACTTCGGACAAAATAAGTATGAGTTTTATCTCGATATGCAGGATACCCCAAGAATATGAAGGGATGAAGTACTATTGGATATAAAGGAGGTATAATGTTGGTAATAAATGTGATGAGGTGGGCCCATAACCCACAGGCTCCAGGACCTGCCAAGAAGCAAGCACACTCTTGCTGAAGGAAAAACCCTAGAAGAAGTTACGGTTTTATCAACAGGCGATCTTATAGGAGTAACGCAAAACCTGAGAGTTGTGAAGGAACGATAGATGTTTGTTTGGCTTGCAGAATCCATGGATTTATCCGAACTTAGTTCGTCGACAAGAGAAATTCTGCAATGCTTGTGAGGATGACCGAGTGTTAGAATGCGAGATTCACTAAACCTTATACAAGGTAATGATCTGGGTGCGGAATGGATTGATCACCATACCGACTTACTCGTATTATTCGCCTTTGCTATATGGGATGGTAAATCTAGAGTGACTTACCTATAGTAGAGAGACGACGATATCAAAACCTTGAATTGAACCTTAGAATGGTATTGTACAAGGCAGTTGTTGCCAACCGTAGGTCATACGGTGAGGTTCAACCCAGACCGATTTCTTGCAGGGACCCAGTCAAATTGTTTGATGACCACCATGAGATATCGATAGTTTTTTAGTATTGGCGTCAGACCCGTCAGCTAAGAAGACCCAGTCACAGGAGGACTGTACCAAGATAAAAGGACAAGAGAATTGAGGAAAAGGTTATGCCACTACTGGAAGAGCCAGAGTAGGAACTTTCCCGAGAATCTGAGAAGATCGACACTGCCAACAATAAGGATGTACGACCTGAGTTTTGATGGAACCGTAACCATACTTCTAAGGGTGGTAGCACCCAGACCCCCTGTGACGATCGATTTTGAGAAGACCCCGAACCTAACCTATTTCTTGCTAGCCTCTCTGAATCTCAAGGGCGAGATTCATTTTAAGGGTGGTAGGTTTGTAACATCCCAAAATTCTAAATTTTGGAATGTTATATTAATTAAGTGAGAATGTTTGCTCGTGTGATTGGTTGTGTGAAATTGAGTGAATTTGAAACTTTTTGAAAGTTGAATGAGAGGGAAACAAAATGACTTTCCCAAACTTTCACCTTGCATTTATGATCTCCATGAATTCAAATTCGTTTCAAATACAAAACCCTAGAGTGAAGATGACATGACTTCTTCCATTTAAAATGAAAAGTGTTTTTGAAAATATTTGAATCTCATTTGGAAATATTTCAAATTCAGAAACATTATGCAACTCAATGATTTTCATGAGAGAAGATAAAATGACTTCTTCAAATCATATGAAATATGAGTTGGAAGTTTAAAAGAATCAAATTTAAAGTGCCTTTGAAAGTATTTTGAAAATCATTTTCAATTTGGGGTTATTTTGTTTTTATTCAAATTATTTTTATCCAAAAATAAAATAAATGGAAATAAGGGTAAAATGATTCCCTTCAATTTAAAATTAGGAGAATATAAATTTGAAATCATTTTGGAATTTTAAAATATTTTTATTTTGCTTTTAAATGAACCATAACATTGTTTGCTTTATTTAAATTTGTGTAGAATTTATTTGCCACTGAAAAAATGTTCATGTTGTAGAAAATCTTTTTCTGAAAATTTTGATATATAACATGCCTATATAACATTTTATATTATTTCTCTTTATTTTATTTTTCTTCTGTAAAAAACCCTTCTCCGCCGAACTGGGACGGCCCAGCCAGCCAACCGGGCCAGGCCAAGCCCAGCCCATCGTGCGTCCCTGACCTCCCGCAACACTCTCCCGCCCACACGTCGGCGTCGCTACCACCGTGTCCGCCCCGGACTTGTCCGCTGCCTTGCCCCTCCGCTAAGCATCACCCCTCCCCTCCCTCCTATAAAACCCGAGGCCCCGGGCCCCCATCTCTCCTCCTCCCAAACACGCAGCCACCATCGCATCTCACCGCAGCCGCCACCGTCGAAGCCGCCGCCCGCATCGCTCTCAGCCGCCGTCGACCCCACCGCTGCAACCGCCGCACCACGCCGCCCCTTCCCATCTACTTCTCCGCCGCCGCCGATCCCCAACACCGCCACCCCGTTCGTCACCGAGCCACTGCAGCCGTATCCCTTGATGCCGATGACCCGCCGCCGCGGTAACTCCCCAATCTCTCTCGTCCGTTTGATCCCAGATCGACAGTCCATATTAGATCGCATTTTTTTTGAACCGGTATCTGTTAGTCAGTGAACGTTTTCGTTTCCTAAGCTTCAGTAGCGGAAGTTCGTCCGGTAGTTTTTCTGTTACGTAGCCAGGGACCTAGATGCAAATACTTTCTTTACAGATTAGCCCCTGGTTTTCAAACCCTCTCAACTTTTTTCTCGTTTGTCCAAATTTGTCAAAACCAATGTCAAATTCTTCGTAATGATCTCATCTGTCTAGAGAATATATATAATCAATTTTTTTTTGAAATTTTAAAATTTGAATTAGATCATATTTTAATTCGAACTTGTTTTGGCTATAACTTGAGTTTTATAACTCTGATTTAATTGATTATTTTTGCAAATCAAAGCTCTTGACATGTACCTTCTGTTAAGATCAAAATCACATAATGTTTGTTGCTGTTAAAAATATGTTTATGTCCATGAGTTTTATTTGATGGTTTTAAAGTTTTCCGAAGTATTTTCTTCGTTCTTTTGGATCTTTTGAGTGATTGCTTATGTGTGGTTATAATTGCTTGGTCAGAATAGATTGATCGGAGTGTGATGAGTAGAACTATTAGGAATTATGAGTGCAAAGAGTCTTCATTAATAGTACAAGGCAAGTTCACACTTTGATCATACTCTTTTATACCCAGTTTTACTTGCATTAGTTTAACCCTCAAAGATTGCATGAGTAGGATTGGGAATATGTGGGTATTGCTATGTAGTTGATGAGGTAAGAACATATTACCTTTTTGAACACCCCGGGAATATACGTTATGCTCATAATTTGCTTCGCGATGCTCGTAGACCGGGATTGGTATGTGAGAATCATGAAAGTTGCAAGAGTAATATTAACTAAGGGAAAACTTAAGGTGGCTACTTTAATACACATCTGGATGGATTGGTTGCGGGCACCTGGGGAATCCAGTGTTGTCCTAGGAGATCCCGGGGTACCCGTGTGATCATTCTATGTGATGCCACCCAGGCTCAAAGGGGTCATAAGATTATTCATGCCTAGAAACTTTCGTGTGCAGCCACAAGCCATTATGGGCTCTAACATAGTTGAGTAAGTTGTGGGAAACCTTTCCATGATAGGCTAGCAGATGTAGGGAAATTGTAGGTGTATTGGCCTATCTATCGATTAATGGGACCTATTCGGAAAGACTATGTCTCAATCATCTGGTTCTCAAACATCAGGCAGTGCGAGCAATTCAATGGAGGAGATCGAGTCTTGCGGGGAAAAGTGCGCAAACCTCTGCAGATTGTACAAACTAATCATGATTAGTCGTGTCCCCTGTTATGGACATTTTGAGTATCTAGTATTTGAATTATTGGTTGATCTCATCACTTTACTTAATGAATTTGTTTGGTTATTATTAATATTACGTGGTAATTTTGGGATTGAGTTGGGGAAACCTTATCAATAATGGCATAACCTGAGTAGTAAATAAAATTTATTCCTTTATTGTAGGGAAAAATTAGCTTTATGCAAAATTAAACTTAGAGCCTCCACTAGCCAAATATGCATATAGAGGTAGATATTCTCCTTTTTATTCTATGGTGTGAAGTTGCGAGTACATTCAATGTACTGACCTACACGGCTGCAACATCTCATGTTCTAGGATTCTTATGATGATTAAGTGATACGTTAGGGTTACAATGTCTACACTCAACTTTGCCATTGGTGTTGTCGGGACTCCACAACTTTGTTGTTACTTCCGCTATATGGATTGAAGTAATAGTATTTATGTTACTTTATAAATGTGATTTACCTCTGTTATAAATCCTCGTGTACTGTGTGTGTCAGCATACTGATCCAGGGATGACACTTAAGCATAGAGACTTCGATCCATTCGGGTCGGGTCGCTACACATCCCCTCTTTTATCTTCAATCCATCGGTAAATTTATTTGAGGCTATATTTTTAGTCACCACATGATATGTGTTTTTCTTGGAGCGTCTTGTATTATATGATTCTTTTCTTTTTAGTTTGCCACAATCATACTTGTTGTAAACGCCTTTTGAGAGGGACACACATTAATCGTGAATTTATTACAATACTCTATGTGCTTCACTTATATCTTTTGAGCTAGGTAGTTGCTCTAGTGCTTCACTTATATCTTTTTAGAGCAAGGCGGTGGTTTTATTTTGTAGAAATTTATGAACTCTCAGCTTCACTTATATTATTTTGAGAGTATTAAAAATAGTATGGCAATTTGCTTAGGTTGTGAATTTGGTCCTAATATGATGGGTATCCAAGAGGGATATAATAAAAACTTCCATAAAGAGCATTGAATATATGAGAAGTTTGATTCCTTGCATTTGTTTTGAAATATAAAGATGGTGATATTAGAGTCATGCTAGAGAGTAATTGTGGATTAGTAGAAACACTTGTGTTAAAGTTCGTAATTTCCCGAAGCATGCACTTATGGTCTATCGTTATGCGATTAAGTTAGAGCATGATTTATTTTTTATTGTCTTCCTTATGAGTGGCGGTTGGGAACGAGCGATAGTATTTTCCTACCAATCTCCCCACCTAGTAGCATGTGTATTGGTACTTTGCTTTGATGGCTAATGAATTTTTTCAATAAGTATGTGAGTTCTTTATGACTAATGTTGAGTCCATGGATTATACGCACTCTCACCCTTCCACCATTGCTAGCCTCTCTAGTACCGTGCAACCTTCTCCGGTGCATTAAACCCACCATATACCCTTCCTTAAAACAGCCACCATACCTACCTATTATGGCATTTCCATAGCCATTCCGAGATATATTGCCACGCAACTTCCACCATTCTGTTTATTATGACACATACCATCATTGTCATATTGCTTTGCATGATCATATAGTTGACATAGTATTTGTGGCTTGGCCATTGTTCATATTTTTTATACATGTCATGCTAGATCATTGCACATCCCGGTACACCGCCGGAGGCATTCATGTAGAGTCATATCATTGTTCTAGTATCGAGTTGTAATTCTTGAGCTGTAAGGAAATAAATGTGTGATGATCATCATTATTACAGCAATGTCCCATGTGAGGAAAGAATGATGGAGGCTATGATTCCCCCACAAGTCGTGATGAGGCTCCGGATGACAAAAAAAGAAAAAGAAAGAAAATAAAAAATGAGAGAAAAAGAGAGAAGGGACAATGTTACTATCCTTTTGCCACACTTGTACTTCAAAATAGCACCATGTCCTTCTTGATAGATAGTCTCCTATTTTATCACTTTCATATACTAGTGGGAATTTTTTTCATTATAGAACTTGGCTTGTATATTCCAGTGATGGGATTCCTCAAATTTCCCTAGGTCTTCATGAGCAAGCAAGTTGGATGCACACCCACTTAGTTTTGTTTTGAGCTTTCATAGACTTATAGCTCTATTGCATCTGTGGCATGGAAATCCCTACTCACTTGCATCGATATCAATTGATGGGCATTGCTATAGCCCATTCATTTGCCTAGTTGATGTGAGACTTTCTCCTTTTGTCTTCTCCTCACAACCTCCACCATAATCTATTCCACCTATAGTGCTATAGCCATGGCTCACGCTCATGTATTGCGTGAGAGTTCAAACATCTTGAGTACATTAAAAGTATGAAACAATTTCTTGGCTTGTCATGGGGGTTGTGCATGATAAATACTTTGTGTGATGAAGATAGAGCATGACAAGGTTATATGATTTTGTAGGGATAACTTTCTTTAGCCATGATATTTTGAGAAGACATGGTTACTTTATTAGTATGCTTGAAGTATTATTGTTTTTTATGCCAATATCAAACTTTTGTTTTGAATCTTATGGATTCGAATATTCATGCCACGATAAGAAAAATTACATTGATAAATATGTTAGGTAGCATTCCAAATCAAAAATTCTATTTTCATCATTTACCTACTCAAGGACGAGCAGGAATTAAGCTTGGGGATGCTTGATCCGTCTCCAACGTGTCTATAAATTTTTATTGTTCCATGCTATTATATTATCTATCTTGGATGTTTTATATGGATTAATATGCTATTTTATATCATTTTTGGGGACAAACCAATTGACCTACTACCCAGTGCCAGTTGCTCTTTTTTCCTTCTTTTTGTGTTTTACAGGAAATCAATACCAAATGGAGTCCAAATGGAATGAAACTTTTTGAGGATTTTTCTTGGACCAGAATACAACCACGAAGCTTCGGGAAGAGGCTAGAACACCCACGAGGGAGCCACAAGCCCTCAAGGCTCGCCCCAGGGGGCGCCCCTAGGCTTGTGGACCCCTTGTAGACCTCCCAGCTCTATAAATAATCAAATATTCCCCTTACATCAGGGGTCACACCAAAAATATTTTTCCGCCGCCGCAAGCTTCTGTTCTCATGAGATCCCATCTCGGGGCCTTTTTCGGCACCCTGCTGGAGGCAGATTCGATCATGGAGGGCCTCTACATCAACCTTGCTGCCCTTCCGGTGATGTGTGAGTAGTTTACCACAAACCTATGGGCCCATAGCAAGTATCTAGATGGCTTCTACTCTCTCTTTGATCTTCAATACAATGTTCTCCTCGATGTTCTTGGAGATCTATTCGATGTAATCTTCTTTTGCGGTGCGTTTGTTGAGATCCGATGAATTATGGATTTATGATCAGATTATCTATGAATATTATTTGAGTCTTCACTACTAGGAAAAGGGATGTAGATGGAGTTGACACTAATGACGCACCAGACATGTGGTGTGCCAGTACTATATACTAATGGCGCACCATGTGTTGGTGCGCCATTAGTGTGGAAGACACTAATGGCACACCAGGCACACGGTGCGCCACCAGTAACAAAATGTTTTTTTTCATTTTTTCAAACATACTAATGGCACATCCGGGCAGAGTGCGCCATTAGTAGTTAGAACTACTAATGGCGCACCAGCCATAGAGTGCGCCACTACTGTATTTTTTTTTACTTTTTTGCAAAACTACTAATGGCGCACCGTTGCATAGTGCACCATTACTAGTTTAAACTAGTAATGGCGCACTGTGCCATGGTGCGCCATTAGTATAAAATTTATTTTTTTACTTTTTTGCAAAACTACTAATGGCGCATGTCTGTGTGGTGCGCCATTAGTATGTTGGGTTACTAATGGCGCATGTCTGTGTGGTGCGCCATTAGTAACCTGGGACCAGCTAGATATTTTTGGACAGCCACACCTACACACTCACTTTTCCCACTTCATTCCCCCCACCTCCTTCTCTAAGCTTGTCGGCTGCCTCCTCCTCCTCACCTCATTTGCACCATAGATTCATCAAAATTAAGTGTTGAAATTACCTCCTCCTCCTCCCACTGTCAAAATTAAGCTATCTTCATGTTGTAGATCTACTTTTTTTTCTCCCTAGCTCGCTCCAACAACGTGCACACGCACTTTTTGTGGCCTAGCTAGATCTATGTATGTTTGTGGTGTTGCATATATGTTTGTGTTTGCAGGTACCGGTATTTGAAATGCGATAGTTGCCAATATTTTGCCGGAATGTTGATTCATTTCCGTTTTGGCGAGAATTTTGGCACTATGCATTCTTTTTGGTCCTATTTTTAGGGAAAGTCATGCCAAATTTTTTCTTGGTTCTAAAATATCATTTTGCTCTACCCCGCAGGCGACCATGGTCCGTACGATGACCGAAGGCATCGTGAATAGGTTTTTGAGCTCCGCGAAGGCTGAGATGCTTCAAAAGAACGAGACGGAGATAAGATGTCCGTGTCGAAGATGCAAGCTGAAGAGCCTTATTGCGGACCCGGATTCCGGGCAGGTGCAGGACCACCTGCTCTTGCGTGGTTTCATGGATGGCTATCGGTGGCAAGGTGATGAAGATGACTATGAAGTCGTCCATGGGGGCCGGGCAAGAAATGAGAAAGGGCAGCAAGACAACCACCGCGGCTTGGGCGGGCGAGAAGACGAAGAATCTCTAGGACATGATCATGACGGTGATGTTGTACACAGTCATCATGTAGAAGATGTCGGACATGATGATGAGGAAGATGCCGGAGCAGACGAAGGGCATGATCATGAAGATCTAGATGCCGGAGGAGCAGACGATGATGGACCATCGATGGGCTGGGTGCAGGACCCTCATATTCAAGAGCTGCTTCTCAAGCAGACGGATAACGCAAGAGCTGCCGCCCGAGAGAAAGCCAAGCTGGATCAACTGGAGATAGACGCGGTTACTCCATTGTATGAAGGATGCAGACCCGAGGATACCCGCCTGAAAGTAACGCTCATGGCTTTGGAGATGAAGGTAAAACACAAAATGACCGACACATGCTTCGACGAGAACATGTCATTCTGGCACGAACGTCTTCCCAAGGGGAACAAGTGCCCGACCAGTTTTGAGGAGGCAAAGAAAGTCGTGTGTCCTCTGGATTTACCGCACGTAAAATACCATGTGTGCATGAACAATTGCATCATTTATCGGGGCGAGCACGCGGAGTCTACCATATGTCCGGTGTGCAGCGTCACTCGATACAAGAAGAGGAAGAAAGCTCCTCGAAAAGTGCTGTGGTACTTTCCGATCACTCCTTGTCTGCAGCAGTATTTCATGGACCCTAAGGTAGCAAAGCTCCTGCGTTGGCACGCGGATAGGGAGGAGAAGAAGCGAGAAGATGACGCAAATGATCCGGAGATAAATAAAAAAGACAAGATGCTGAGTCACCCTAAGGATGGGAGCCAGTGGCAAGCGTTGAACTTCGAACACTCAGAATTTGGGAAGGATCCAAGGAACATCGTGCTGGGCGTGAGCACCGATGGAGTCAATCCGTTTGGCAGCCAGAGAAGCACACATAGCACCTGGCCTATGTTTGTGTGGATGTACAACTTTCCCCCCTGGTTGTGCATGAAGATGAAGTACATTCACATGAGTATGCTAATTGAAGGGCCGAAAAAACCAGGGAACGACATAAATCTGTATCTGGGGCTGCTAAAAGAGGAGCTAGACACGTTGTGGAAAACGCCAGCCAATACGTGGGACGCCGCAGAGAAAGAATATTTCCCTATGAGAGCCGCACTGCTCATGACGGCGCACGACTATCTCGGTTATGGATATCTCGCAGGGCAGGTGGTCCACGGATTTTCTGGATGCGTCAGGTGCATGGATGACACAACGTATCACCAGCTAGATAGAGATCCCGGGTCTTCGAAAACCGTGTTCATGGGACATCGAAGGTGGCTTTGCGACGATGACCCGTGGAGGAAACGCAAGGATCTGTTCGATGGTGAAACCGAACTCCGAAGACACCCGCGTACGAGGAGCGGCGAGGAAATAGACGGGCTATTGAAAAATTGGAAAGATTGCCCACTGCCGAGAAAGAAGCAAAAGGCGCCAGAGCCGGGAAAGAAGCGAAAGGCGCCAGAGCCGCTGCTGAAGGTATGGAAAACGAGGTCTGTTTTCTGGGACTTGCCGTACTGGAAGATCCACCGTGTGCCTCACAGCCTTGATGCCATGCATATCACAAAGAACATGTGCGAGAGTCTACTTGGTACCCTGCTCGACATGCCAGAGAGGACCAAAGATGGGCCGAAAGCAAGGGCAGACTTGAAATCAATGGGCATCAGGCAGGAGCTTCACGCTAATGATGATGATGATGATGAGGCGAAGCAGGACACAGAAACTCGTCGCAAAGGCAAAAAGGCCAAGAAGACCGGAAATGACTACCCTCCCGCATGCTTCACTCTAAGTCAGGAGGAGATCGAGCAGTTTTTCACCTGCCTCGTAGGAGTAAAACTTCCTTACGGTTATGTGGGGAAGATAAGCAGATACCTAGACCCAGCGAAGCAGAAGTTCAGCGGGATGAAGTCTCACAACTGTCACGTGCTGATGACGCAGATACTTCCAGTTGCAATCCGTGGGATCATGGACGCGCACGTCCATGAAACGCTATTTGGCCTATGCAACTTTTTTGACGTCATCTCTCGGAAGTCGGTTGGCGTGAGGCAACTCAGAAGGCTACAGGAAGAGATCGTGGTGATACTATGCGAGCTTGAGATGTACTTCCCGCCCGCATTCTTCGACGTTATGGTGCATCTGTTGGTCCATATCATGGAGGATATCATCCAACTCGGGCCGACGTTCTTGCACAGCATGATGCCGTTCGAAAGGATGAATGGTGTCATCAAAGGATACGTTCGCAACATGTCACGTCCAAAGGGAAATATAGCCAGGGGCTTTCTGACCGAAGAGTGCATCTCCTACTGCACAAATTATTTAGGCATCGAGAACCCCGTTGGTCTGCCCGTCAAGAGGCACCTCGGCAGGCTCGCTGGATGGGGTCACCGTGAGGGTCGCCGCGAAATGCATGTCGACTTTGAGGGTCGACTCGCCGACTTTGAAAAAGCAAACCTAGTCGCGCTACAACACATAGATGTGGTCGATCCTTGGGTGGTAGAGCACAAAACCTTTATTGAGAAGACGTACAATGACCGAGGCCAACAGAGGACGGCCGGAGATATAATCAAAGAGCACAACTCATGTTTCACGCGTTGGTTCAAGCAGAAGCTTTTGTCGTACCCTTTACATGAGGATTCTTCCGCGGAAGAACAACTCATATTCTCCTTGTCATAGGGCGCCGAGCACAACCTGATGACCTATGAGGCGTACGATATCAACGGCTACACATTCTACACCGAGTACAAGGACATGAAGAGCGATGGTTATCAGAACTCCGGGGTAACAATGGAATCCTACACCGGTAACGACAAGGACAGATACTACAGAAGGATCGAGGAGATCTGGGAGTTGAGCTACGCTGGAGAGAAGGTCCCGATGTTCCGTGTCAGATGGGCCAAGAGCGTCCTAAAAGAAGACCGGTATTTCACCACCATGGTTATACCCGAAGCCAAATCCAAGACCGCGGGCACAAACGTCACCGCGAAAAATGAGCCATGGGTACTGGCTTCCCAAGTGGACCAATGCTTCTTCATTACCGACCCGTCAAAGCCCAGTTGTGTTGTCGTGAGGAGAGGCAAAAGGAAGATCATCGGAATGGATGGAGTAGCCCATGAGCAAGACTTCGACAAGTACGGCGACCCGAAGATCGAACATGACGACGATGATGAAGTAGCAGGATACACCACAAGAAGAAGCAGGACCACCCTACCTAAAGGACGTCCGTTCCACAGAAGAACTCCATTTGCCAAAAAGAAGGGCAAGAAGATTATGAATAGATAGCTAGCTAAGATCGACTGTATTTAAATCGTAGTCTTCATTTCTCGGTTGTATTTCATGGGCACTTTTTGATATCATGAATATTTTTAAATTTCATGGGCACTTTTTGAATTCTGAATATCTTTTCAAATTTTTTGATATTTTTTCATATTCAATATGATAAATATTGAATATTCATGAGGACACTCGATCTCAATCCCCCTCCATCTCGATCTCGATTCCCCCTCCATCTCGATCTCGATCCCACCCGCACCCTCCCCCGCTAGCTCCACCGCCGCCGACGACCCACCGCACCCTCCCCCACTCCACCACCGCCGC
>NC_041382.1:423517242-423561376 GCF_002162155.2 Triticum dicoccoides
CACCGCCGACGAGCACCCCCCGCACCTTCCTCCGCTCCACCATCGCCGACGAGCACCCCCTGCACCCTCCCCCGCTCCCCGGTGAGCTCCGCCTCCTCTCCCCTCTTCATTTTTAAAAAAATAATAATAATAAAGTGTAGACTACAATTGTTGTTAAACAACAATTATTACTGTTTTTATAAAAAAATATTACTATTTCATATTCATTTCATTTTCTAAAAAATTATTACATGCAACAAAAAATAAAAATAAATTACTTATGGCGCACCTCTGGCTGGTGCGCCATTGCTATATATATATAAAAAGATTACTAATGGCGCACCTCTGCCTGGTGCACCATTGCTATGTAAAAAAAGATTACTAATGGCGCACCTCTTCCTGGTGCGCCATTGCTATGTAAAAAAAAGATTACTAATGGCGCACCGACCACGGGTGCATCATTACTAAGATTCCCCCCTAGCTAATTCCCTCCCTCTTGCCAGATCCCCTTCGTCCCTCTCCCTCGCCTCTAGCTAATTCCCCCCGCTGCCCCGACCCATGCGGCCGCCGCTCCCCGTCAGCCCCTGCCCTGCCCCCCATCGCCGTCTACTCCCAATCCACCCCCTCCCTCGCCTTCCCAGCCCTCGAAACCCTAGAAACCCGTGACGCTCCACCGTGCTTTCTCTGCTCGAGCTCCACCGTGCGAGGCGACAGGCAAGGCGGTGTGCAGAATCTGCTTCAACACCGGGCCGGCGAGCCGCAGAACCAGGGCGCGACGGTGCTCGACCCCTCCACCCCCCTCGACCTCTTCTTCCTCGGGTCGCCGATGTCTTCCTCAACTCCGGCCACCTCTGTTGCTACTAAGCTGTCGCAGGGCCTCCTTGCGCCTCCTCGGTGAGCTCCGCCTCCTCTCCCCTCTTCCTTCTCGCAAACACTCTGTTTGTCCAGCAAATCGGCGATGGACAGAAGCAGCGGTGGTGCCGGAGTTGAGTTCAGTTAGTAGAACTCTTATGTATATATTAGTATCTAAGATCAGCAGACATTAGTCAATTTGTGCGCCTGGTTAGTGACTTGTGGAGTTGGCTCGGTTAATGCTTTGCTCTGTGATGCAAGATGTTAGGCTCTAGCACTTTACAGAGTTTCTTTGTGAAATCCTAACTGTGAGTCTTGGTAGTGATCTAATTGTGATAATCGTGCTCACATCCCCACTTGCAGCAGAGGCAGGCAATGCCTCTATATGCTCTGTTTTACTGCCTAGCTAGAGCACAAACCTAGCCCCAGTTGTGTATTCCCAATTGCTAGTGGTCTAACTGATGTTTCCCTAGTTGGGTGAGACTGACTTGGCTCTTTCTTGGAGGAGACACATCAAACAAGTGTTGTCAGTTTTTGTTTGAACTTCAAAGAGTGTTGTGACTTGGCTCTTAATCAAAAGAGTGTTGTCAGTTTTTGTTTGAACTTTGTTTGACTGGAGGAAATTACTCTTAAATGCTAGTCCTATTCTGGTGGAGATTTTTCTTGTCCTGAGTTACACTGAAGATATTTTTCTGATAATATTATAAAAACTGCCTGGTGTGTGTTCAACTTGTATCTTCTAGCTTAAGTTTAACTTATCCTGAGTTACACTCAAGTTATAATGTGTTTAACTTGTAGCTTCTAGCTTAAGTGAGTAGCCAGTACTGTAGTCAGTAGCTTAACTTGTTTAAGTACTGCTAGTTAGTTGTACTGATATTAAATGATGCCTGAAATGATGTATCATGTATCTTTAGCATGATCTGTTTCAGATAATAAATGATGCTTGAAATGAATTCTTGTGTAAGTGCAGGCTTGCTATGTTGTTGCAGCCAGCTATTTTCTATTTCCTCATTTGGATTACTCAGTTATTTAGTTTATTATTACTTGGGAAAAGTACTGTGAGAAAAAATGATTATCTGCATTGCATTGTTAAATGTTGTACTTGGGCACAATACCTTTTCATCCATCATTTACACTGTGAATCCAATACCAGTTGCCCATGCTGATTATTTCACTTCAAACAGGCCACCTAGTGGCACAAAGCTCCATCAGAAACAGAATCAAAGATGGCCATGCCATGCTTGGCAGTAGCAGAAGTGACATGGAGCAGTGTAGTGGCATGGCCATTGACCTGTGGCTGGCATCTAGACACCACACACATACATACAGAGGCACATTGACTATTACTATGGCAAGTACTGTGTCAAGTACTCCATGTGTTTTTGTTGGCAGTTTATCATGAAATTGCAGGTACCCCGAGATGCCCTTGAGTTTCCCGGAATGTCGATTAACTTCCGTTCCGGCAAATTCGTACTCCATATGTCCTATTTTCATCAAAGGCCATGCTGAAATTTTCCATGAATTTTAGCATGACTTTGCTAAAAATAGGACATATGGGGTACTTGCGACTAATGCATGGGCCGGGGTATCTTAGTACTTAGTTAAGTAGGATCAACTGCCCCGCCATTCTTGCTGCATTAAACCATAGGTGGCAATAGAGCCAAGTGATTAGGCCCAACTTAGAATTCTCCTTAGCATCGATAAACCCTAGATGATAAACCCAACATAGGTGGCAATAGAGCCAAGTGATTAGTGCCAAGTGATTAGGCCCAACCTAGGGTGCCTCGGCATCGATAAACCCTAAATGATGAAAACTTAACTTGGCTTCTATAGGGTGCCTCGGTGTCGATGAGAACCTAAATGATGTACGCTTAGGCTTTTAGGGTGCCTCGGCGTCGACAAACCCTAAATGATAAAAACTTAGCTTTTAGGATGCCTTGGTGTCGACAAACCCTAAATGATGAGACCATGATCTTGTTCCTTGACAATAACCAACTTTTTGACCAAACTTTTTTCCTATTTAGAGCGAAACATGGCCCACAACGATGAGGCCGGCGGTTCGGGCGGCAAGCAATTCTGGGAGCTGTCCCAGGAGTTGGAGGAAGAACCTCACCGCTATGAGGACGCCGCGGAAGACACCGATCCTGACTACACAACCCCTAGTGGTGTCGGGGATGACACCACTGATGATGGCGCCGTGGATGCCACCACTGATGATGGCGGCGCACGCATAGATGGCAGCCAACCGAAGAGGCAATGGAAGGACCGGCGCCCAAACGTGCTTGGCACCGTCAGGGAGGAATTTACTGAAGTGAACTCCGACGGGCATCCGACGGCGCCCAAACACGTAGTCAAGGGGTACTCGATTCAGCTTGGGTGCATCCTGTGGAGCACCGCCTCGATCAACACCGAGAACCTAAGGCATAAGGACCGAGGGAATTTGCACAGCCTCCTCTTCACGAAGCTGCATGAACGATACAAATTCCCCGCTGAGTTCGCAAACACACGCCTCTCGGGTAATAAAGTGAACGGTGCCGCCCTCACGACGATGAGCACGGCCCTGTCTACTTGGAAAAGCACGGTGAAGGCAATGATTGACAAAGGTGATAGTTATGAGAAGATCAAGGCGAAATATCCTTTGATTAGCGAAGATGAATACAAGGAGTTCAAGATCAAGTGCAAGAGCCCCGCAACCTCCGAATCAAGTCAGTGGGGGAAAGAAATGCGGCAGTTGAACATAGGGGTCCACCAACTCGGTCCCGGCGGTTACAGAGTGGCGGAGCCTGTATGGGACAAGGAGGACGTGGAGCGTGCCGAGCAAGGCCTACCGCCCCGCTTCGAGAAATATAGTGACAAGCAGACCAGGAACTTTCTCAGGGCCCGGTACAAGGAGGACCCGGTAACAAAGGAGCTTACCACGGATCCGAAGACCAAGGAGCTTGAGCTTGTTCTGGTAAGGAATACACCCCCGCGTAATTAGATCCATATGGTTGCATTCTAACTAATCCCCAATATTTCTAAATGGTTCACGTTCCTTCCGCAGGACAAAGAAAGCAGTAGCGCGGGGTCGTCTCAGAGATCCCCTTTCGACACCCCTTTGAATAGGGCGTTGAACGTAATGAAAAACAGGGATAAGCTCAATAAGCTGACGTCAGATGGTCGTGTGGCCGGCAAAGGCTTGTCCACAAAATGGTCGTCATACTATGCCGCTGGTGGGCGAAATTAGAAAAAGACCAGCTCGGAAAGCCAGTCGCGTGAGGTTGAAGCACTCAAGGCGCAAGTGGCGCGGATTCCGGAGATGGTCCAAGAGCAAGTGCAACAACAACTGGGATCGACGCTCACCGGCATTACGCTACCTTGATTCATGGGATAATGACGTGGATTGCGGGTGGCCAACAGGGGCCGCCCCCGATTCCCAGCTTCACGGACAGCAACTCGCACAACGCGCAGGCGGCGCCATTGGTGTCTCCGGCGGCGGCGGTATTGGTTTCTACGGTGGCGGCGCCATTGGTGTCTCCGGCGGCGGCGGTATTGGTGTCTCCGACGCCGGCATTGGAGCTTAATGCACCCGGGTGTACGCCGGCCGGCACCTCGCCAGCAAGCGGCCCCTCCGTCAGTTGCACGCCCGCCGTTGGTGGTGCCTTGACATTAGCCGAGCTCGATGGCATCACGATAACTAAGCCTCTCGGCCCAGGACTTCATCTCCTTGCCTTTGACTGGGCATCCCTGACGCCCTACATGTTTTCGCAGGGTGCCGCCGATGTTCCTTGCACTCTCCTGCACTTCGTGGGCGGCAAGTTGGTCGATGTCGCCAAGGGCAGAATCATTCAACCGGGCAACCCCGTGTTCCACGGTTATCCGATGCCACCCACATTGTATAGGGTTGAAGTGGTTCGGGTGCTGCCAGGCTGCGACGAGCTGTTACCTCCGATTCGACCCGCTGGGGCCGACGAAGAAGATGAGATGACCCTCAACGCCTGCGTAAGCTGGCCCCTTCTTTGACCGAAGAGCCAGATTCATTTGGGGGCGGGGGACACCACCCCACAGACAAGACCGCCAGTCGTGCCGGCGCCAAGCCATGGCAAGAACGCCGCAACGCTACCGGACATGCCGGACATCCCTATGGCACAGGATCCGGACATGCATATGGCACAGGACCCGGACGACGACGACAACGATGATGGTGCATTTACCAACGTCAATAAGTACTTTGCCGAACATGGGTATGGTGACGAGTTCTGTGGGCCTCCTTCTCAAGAACCCAAACAAGACGACCGCGATCTAGCTGGTACGGCGGAGAAACCCAATTGCAACAGGCGTCGTCTGACGTTCAGTTCTCAGGAGACGCCTCCAGCTGCCGCCTTCACCGAGCCTCAGATAGCGAAGGTGCCAAATATTATCAGCCCCAACATGCTCAAGAAGGCGGTCTGTGAGCAGAACTCGGTCCCATTATAGCAGATCAAGAAGAAGGGCCGGAAACGGCAGACTAAAAAGGGCGCCGGTGCGAGCCAGCCGGCACCGAGTACGATCCGTGCTCAGGACGGGCCACCTTCACCAAAGGATATCTTGAGGAGGGTGCATGTGGCGGGTAGGGCGATGCTACCGACAAATATGCTCAATGCTGCAACCGGTGCTATGCGGAGTCTGCACGACGGTGTTCTTTCTTTGGAGAAGCGGCGTCTCAGAGAGAATGATGTGCCATACCCGGTTTTCGTGGCCAAGGTGCCAGAGGGCAAGGCTTTGTGGATGGCGACATCGGGGCTATGATCGTCCTGCGGTTTGATGACATCTTTGCTATGTTTAACCTTCATCCGCTGCACTACACCTTCGTTCGGCTGTTTTCGCTGGGTATGGAGATGCGGATCATTAAAGACAAGACCCCGGACATCGTGATCGTCGACCCCTTCTACATGTGTGCCAAGCTCTTGAGCAGCGCTGGGGACCGCCAAATCGCGAGTTCACACCTCGAAGACGTCATTCTGGCAAACCCAGATAAGGATAACTTCCTTGTGGCTTACTTTCCCGAGTAAGTCATCCCTTAACCGCCCTGTAACATATGATTTCCTAGATTTCGATCGTTCTTTTTTTTCTAACATTCCATGTTCTGTGCAGTGACACACATTGCACACTCATCCTCTTAAGCCCGAAATATTCCATGGCCACGTATTTCGACCCAAACCATAACTCCAAGATAGACTACACAAATATCAAGAAAGTTCTTGATGATGTTCTCCCCGGCTACGCCAAATCTGGAGGCACCTTCACCAGGGCAGTTCGTAAGTACGGCAAGCACGTGTTCGCCCACAATATGACGTTCTACTGCGTCAAGCAGCCACCTGGCGGTCAGAAGGATGCCTACTACGCCCTCCATCACATGCGGGCGATCATAAGGGACCATCATCACCTTCTGCTACCAAATAATCTCAAAGATTGGGCCGCGAGCTTGTCGGCAATCCAGGACGCGGACATCAGACAAGAATTCTTTCGCATCCAGTCGGAGTTTGTGGACATCATCCATCAAGATGTCCTTCATACCTCGGGGCAGTTCTTCCTCAGATATCAACCGTCCAACATTGAGATAGACGGAATGCTACAAATGCAGGCTGACAACGCCCGCGATTTCATGACCATCACGACAGACGACGGCTTCATCCACGCTCCTGTCCATGAGTCGAGTCGAAAGTAGTGATGTGTAGTTCTGAAACATTGATTGGCTCATGTTGTAATTAAACTTTAATGAATTGTATGTCTCTTTGGTTTGGACAGTCGTTCAACTTAGATCTAATCGATGTTATTTATTAGTAGGACCATGAATCGTGCTATTAATGTCTTGCTTTTCTCTTCCAATCCTTTTGTTGCATACTTATATATTGCTTATGTATGTTTTGTCTATTGTTTGGCTTGTGCATAGAGATGTCGTCGTATGTCGTGTACAAGGGTAAGGTTTCCGGAGTCTACAACGACTGGGAGGAGTGTCGGAGACAGGTTCACCGTTTCAGCGGTAACAGTTACAAAGGGTACACCACTAGGGCGGAGGCGGAATCTAGATACGCCCGCTATCTAGCTGGAGAGAGGAGGTAGCGTTGGAGGAACCGGATGAAGACCAGTTTCATCGCGATGATGCTCATCGTGATGACCGCAGCTCTCTTCTATGTGATGGTAGTTTAGATGATCGATATTGACTTGTAATGTGAAGACAAACTCGATACTCGCGGTCTCGAGACTTGTAATGTTTTATCTTTGTTCGGTATTTTGAATTCAGAGACTAATATGATGAATTGTATTCGGAGACTAATCTTCTATTGTATTCCATGAATCTGTTGTTGCTGTGTGCTACTGTCTATATTCTGTCAAATAATATATTTTGTAACCTGTGCAAAAATCAGAAAAGTAAAAAAAAATAAAACCTAATATTCATACTAATGGCGCATCACTACAGAGTGCGCCATTAGTATGCCAAAGTATACTAATGGCGCATCACCAAACAGTGCGCCATTAGTATGCCAAGTATACGAATGGCGCATCCATCCGCAGTGCGCCATTAATGTGCCAAAGCACGTGGTTAAATATGGCCCCTGGGAGGCATACTAATGGCGCATGGTGTTATATACTAATGGCGCACTGGGTGGTGCGCCATTAGTAATAAATACTAGTGGTGTGATACTAATGGCGCACCAGTGATGCGCCATTAGTAGGCAAAACTGGTACGCCATTAGTAGGCCTTTTCCTAGTAGTGCTTCTCTGAACTCTTTTATGCATGATTAAGATAGCTTTGTATTTCACTCCGATTTATCGATTTGGTTTGGCCAACTAGATTGGTTTTTCTTGCAATGGGAGAGGTGCTTTATGTCGGGTTCAATCTTGCGGTGTCCTCACCCGGTGATAGTAGGGGTAGCGAGGCATATATTGTATTGTTGCCATTAAGGATAAAAAGATGGGGTTTTCACCATATTGATTGGATCTATCCCTCTACATCATGTCATCTTGCTTATGGCGTTACTCCGTTCTTGTTAACTTAATGCACTAGATGCATGCTGGATAGTGGTCGATGTGTGGAGTAATAGTAGTAGATGCATAATCATTTTGGTCTACTTGTCATGGACATGATGCCTATATTCATGATCATTGCCTTAGATATCGTCATAACTATGCGCTTTTCTATCAATTGTTCAACAGTAATTTGTTCACCCACCGTATGCTTTCTTCAAGAGAGAAGCCTCTAGTGAAACCTATGGCCCCCGGATTTATTTCTCATCATATAATTTCAGTTCTATAAAAGCAAAAACCGAAAATTACCTTGCTGAAATTTATTTATATTTACTTTGTTTTGCCTTTTACTTATCTTTTATACATATCTCTATTAGATCTCACTCTTGCTAGTGACAATGAAGGGATTGACAACCCCTTTTTCGCGTTGTGTGCAAGTGTTTGTTAGTTTGTGCAGGTGCATCTATTGGGGACTTTCTTGTACCTCATACTAGATTAATACCTTGGTTCTTCACTTAGGGAAATACTTATCTCCACTTTGTTGCATCACCCTTTCCTCTTCAAGAAAAAAATTACCGAAAGCTCAAGAAGTAGCACCGCCTCCCATGCTCGGTTGTGTTGACGCACAGACGTCATCTCCCCACCCTACTCCCATTGATGGCCAGGCCATCCCTCTGATCATCCACATCTCCTACCATTCTCTCGCGATGGCAGCCTCACACCGCAGCTGAACCAGTCAACCCTCACACCACTCCTCTGCATGGGCATCCACTATCGCGTCTTCCCCGACTCTGAGTGGTTCCGTTCCTAGGCCTCACCGCCATCCACCTCCTTGGTGCTCTCGGCGCGGCGTGGTCAATGTGGTCAATGAATGGCATTCATCAGAAGAGGACTATATGCGGGGAGGATGATAGTTGTGACCCACCAGCTATATTGCCGCACACAAGCAAGTGCCTCCTTATTACCTGCAAAAAATCACCCATCCCAAACAGCTGGGACCCACCATCTACATGGTTGCACACAAGGAAGTGCCTCCTTATCACCCAAAAGAAATGATTCCTCCCCCTCATAGCTGGGACCCATCCGCTGCATATTCGCACGCAAGGAAGTGCCTCCTTGTTATGTGCAAAAAATACTTCCTTTCCCAGATAATTGGGATCCACTAGCTACATGGTCGCACTCAATAAAGTCCCTCCTTATTACGCACAAAAAATGATTCTCTCCTGATAGCTGGGACCCATCAGGTTGGAGCGTACGTTGTGTTATCTATCTAGTCGTAAACGTGTATGTACATACTCGTCGGTCTCTCTGCAACGACGAAGCATGACCGAGTAAGGAGCGGCATGTGTTGTAGTAGAGCCCCGACATAGTATGTCACGCAGTCCTGTCTAAATCGTGTACACGTATGTACAACCATGCTACAAAAAATATGGTGAAACGGAGTTCTATTCAACCACATACGGTCGAAACGGTGTCCTATTTACCGGCAGGGGTGTGGCGTACCGTAAAATGGACTCTACGGGCTACCGTTCATCCACTGTCAACTTCCCACAGCCTCCACGAGCTACTGTTCATCCACCGCCAACTGACTACGGCCTCCAAGGGGTTCTGGTCATCCACCCCCAACCGACTGAGGTGTGGTGTACCGCTACACGGCCTCCTCGATCGATCGAGGTCCTATTCATCTAGCGTCAACCACCTACACATGGTTGGGGTCCTGTTAATCCACAACCAACCCACCGGCTGGGGTGGGGCATACGTACGCGTGTGGCAGCTAGCAATGGGGACTGTGCATCCACAGCCAACCAAGAGGCTACGTCAACACGTCTCATGCAAGGGGTAGGATCAATGCACCAGCGGCTGGTCTTGACTCGATCTACTCATCGGGCGTGTGGCAGCAACGTGTACTGCTCATCAAGAGGCAAGGAACCATCTAGATCAACTAATGTCTCATGTTGGGGCTCGATGCAACGCATTGATCGATCGGGCCACTAAACTACGTACGTGCACTAGTCTCTCTCGCATCAATTGGGTTTAGTAAGGAGTGAAGGCATCGCTCGGGTTCAATATGTAGTAGGAGGAATCCCTTGGGTTTAGTAAGCAGTGAAGGAATCTCTGAGGTTCAGCAGTAGTGCAAGGTATTGGTCGCTCGTGTTCAGTAAGTGAGCAATCGCTCGGGTTTAGTGTACTGCGAGGGATCGATCGCTCGGATTCAGTGTAGTCCGAGCAAGGGATCAGTCACTCGAGATCAGTAAGCAAATGGCTCACTCAGGTTCAGTTAGCAAAGGCGTCGCAGACGCACGCCTAATGGGAGAAACGCACTAACCACACTACATCGCTTGGGCTCTACCACCCACCGATTGCACATCGTATACCTGGAAATACCTGAAATTTTATCACCCTCACTTCTATCACGAATTTTTACATCATTGACTGCGCAAAGAATGGCATGCAGGTGCGGCTCTAGCCCACCCAGGACAAAAAGGCAATTTTCTGTCATAATGTTTTGTCATAGAAGTAGGTTCCCGCCACATCTATGATGATACATATTTTTGTCACAATTATCATGATGGAAGTGTTGCATCCATGATAGAAAAAGTTTTTGTTTGGGTCATAATGTCACACATGTGTCTTTTTTATAGTGTCCCTTTCATAGCCATAGGTTGTCTTTGTCGCGGGTTGTTTCTGCAGAGGTCAATTTTAGAAGCAGTTGATGCACCATTAAGAGAGAGAGAGAGAGTGAGAAGAGAAAAGAGAGAAAAGTTTAGCAGAGATGACTGTGTGCATGGGATGTGGGCGGCGGGGGCGGGTGGGTTTTAATATCATGATATCCATGGTTTTCTTGTTCTCCTTTTGATGTCGAGTTTGCATGCAAGCATTCACCCATCTAGAAACTTGTGGAGGTTCTGGGTTCCTTTGCCAAACCCCTTTTTCGTACATGATTCATGCTCTCGCTTCGTTGTGTAGACATCATTCTAGGACAGAAATGTTCTTGTAGTATGTTGATATCCATATTTTCCTATCACTCCATAGCTAGATCATCATTGGGTCATTTTGTAGAATGTATTTCTACACCAATTCACTCCAAGCATATTTGAACTATGTCGATATTAGCAGCCATCTTAAGATCGACCTGACTTCCTCTTTGAATTAATGTTGGATACTTTTTAGAGGCATGCAAGGTATTCCTTGATCTTCTTGAGGATGTGCCAATGGCATAGCATGTAGCATGTGTACGATATTTTTGAATATTGCTAGTATAGCCTTTGCCATTAATGGGCATTGGTGTGCATGAATAAGAAAAATGCAAAGGAATTTCAAATAAGCCTGATTAAACATGTTGATGGGACTCCATACCCGTTGATCAGTTTTACGTTATTTATACATGTGATTGCACTTCGATATATACATTGATGTACTGTGTGTGCCAGCATATTGATCCAGGGATGGCACAGATACACAGAAGCTTGGCCGTTTGAGGTCGGGTCGCTACACAATCCATCAACCCTCATCTTCATAGGCTCATGCATCCTAGCAGGAGCATCTGTCGGAGGATGCGTGCAAAGCACTTTTCTCACCATCTAGATTAAACTTGTACATGGTGTGACCTTTCTGATATTTTTTGATTGTTTGTATTGAGTACCCACATCAAGATGACCATGCCCCAAAGGCTCACTAGTATGCGTCGATGTTATACAAATGGTTTTTAACCCCTTTCCATGACGGCATTTGGAACTGTCACCAAGTGAGTGTGGGCGATAGGGGGGTCCTTCCCACACGACCCAAAAATCGTCGGGGATAGGCCCTCCTAGGACACAGGCTGGGGCCACATGAGCTCGTGTGTGATCGGGCAAGGCATCGTACCCCAATAACTTCCGTTTGTATGTACATCCCACACAATGAATCCCAGAAAAACATTTCCGTTCGTATGTATATCACACATAGTCAATCCAAGGAATACGTTTCCGTTCTTATGTACACCTCACACAGTCAATCCAGGGAAAAGGTTTTGCGTTCGTATGTATATCACACACAGTCAATCCAAGGAATATGTTTTACATCCCACACAGTCAATCCAGGGAAAACGTTTCCGTTCGTATGTACATCTCACACAGTTTTATGTGTAGGCTCGTGTGTGAAAGGTGTAACTATCACACACGCACTGCCTTGGTTAACTGTTTGCTTTTATCAACTACATCACACACGATTTGATGAAGAAAGCTATGTGGCATTTGGCTATCCATCACAAGCGTTTACTGCTAGAACCGTTTGCAAAGTTCCATGACACATTTAGTAGGTTTACTAGTTTACAATTAACAATTCTAGTATTACGCAAATTCACATTTCATATCGAGCAGCTGTTTGCCAATTTCATATCAGGCACATAAATATATTATAACATCACAGTACGATAGCTACATGAAAACAGCACAATACAACATATAGCTAGTTCAACTTCATAAGAAAAATATTAGAATAATATATTCATTTCCCTAGTCGAGATCATCCAGGCTCGTCTCATCCACCTCCGCTTTTAGTTCAATAAGAACCTGTTTTGCACTGGCCAACTGGCAAAGTGCCTCCTCCTTCGCCAACACCATCTTAGCAAAGTCTAATTTTAAAAATTTGAGCTCATTCTCCACCTTCCTATTTTTATCCCGTATCTTCAAATATTCTACAGCGTTGACAACATTTTCTCTAAGCCTACATCTGTTCTCTTCCTCATACATGCTCCAAAGCTTCGCTAGGCACATCTTCAAAGACTGTGGCCACTCTTGATCAACCCACTCCAAGTAAGAACACTTTCGTTCATCCTGTAATATTTAAAAATAGATCAGTAACAATTGTAGGGGAAATGGGTTTATAGCAACATACAAAATCGCCAATGCTTATTTTGAAAAACTGAAGGAACATGTATTATGACATATCTTCTCAAAAAGATCAATGTGCAAATGAATTAATTGCTACTGAGACAACAACCAAATTCTAGAACATCATAAGCTATAATTAACTACAACAATGCTACAAGTTCTTACTCATGTACAATAAATAACAAATTGAACATTTTATGAGGAAGGTAAATATAACTACAACAACATAGTGACAGTGTTTGGATGATAGCAAATTGATACTAACAGGTGTGTACATGCACAAACTTAGTAACATAGAACTAATAGCACTAAGGCCGTCCACTATGTATGCCAAAACTGGTGTAAAGACAACTGTTGCTACATCTCGCACCGGTGCCCTACACTGGCGAGTCGATGCGGCGGAAAAAAATTAGGGACCCGGACTCCGGAGCACCTAGTTGCTTCGATGCCCAGTTCCTTCATGCCATAAAGATTTAGTCTTTTACTGCTTGGCTGCTCGGATGTGTGGACCAAACTTGGCTACACAAACTGCTGAAGCAGTGCTAAATAATTTTCTAATGGCACCTCTGATGAGATGGCAACAATTTTAGATACTAGGTACAAACTGTGAAACTGTCTTAGGATGCGTTTGGTGGAAGTGTGGTATGAATGGGTTGGGACCGTGACAGTGTCTGAATCACATCTAACAAATGATTTGTAACAACGAAAGAGGGTCTAACCTTCTCTGCACATGCCAGAAACTTCCTCCCACTGTCCACAGATTCAAACGCAACTAGCTTCACGCATGGAGATTGATGGTGACAACAAGCAGATAGATCTTCAGCCACCCCGCTCCATTCGTTGCCACTGATGGTCCTAGGGGCTACAAGAGGAAGAAATGACTTAAATCGACCGCCGGGTAAAAATCCTTCATTCCAAGTCATAGCCCGAGAGAGAGAAGAGAGGCATACCTGGGTGGTGAAGGAGTCATCGCCGGAGGAGGAACCGCTGAAGAGGTCTTTGAAGAAGACCATGGCGACCCCGGCGGTAGGATGTGAGACGGCAAGAGCGAGGAAGCGGCTATAGTGTAGGAAGGAAGGAAGGAGGAAACATGGGAAATGTGACTTGTGGTCGGAGAGAAAGGGGGTGGGGAAGGGGCCAGGGGGGCGGGGTAGATATTTTGGCGGTAGGCCAAAATTTTGGAAATGTGGAGGGAAACTTTGTGCTCGGTGCCTCCATACCATTCACTTTGAACGATTGTGTGCATCGCAAACGATTCTTATGCTTTACGTGCATGGGATGAGTTTGATAATTCAAATTTTGGTGGAAATTTCCCCGGGTACGTCATTGCATAATTTAACAGCGCAAAAGAGCATACAGCAAACAGACCACACTTACTGAATCGAGCAATTTTAGTAAGTAAACAGAGTTAGTTAACCTAAACATTGCTCTAGCAAAAGACCAGCATTAAAAACAAAGCCTAAGTACACATAATTTTAACAAATTCATCGCCGCGCCGGCCTATGCATCGCTGGTATGAGATGAGACATCGATGACTTGTCCTGGCGACATGCCGCCGTTGGTGGACTTCGCGTCCCCCCTACTGAAGTCGACCGCGTCCTCATCCTCAGTGCCGCCCTCAAGGATGTAGTACTTCTAGTAGTGACTGCGCCAGAGCTCACTGTCGGTGTCAAAACCGGTGGATTTTGCGTAGGGGGTCCCGAACTGTGCGTCTAGGCGGATGGTAACAGGAGGTAGGGGACACGATGTTTACCCAGGTTCGGGCCCTCTTGATGGAGGTAAAACCCTACGTCTTGCTTGATTGTTCTTGATGATAAGAGTAGTACAAGAGTTGATCTACCACGAGATCAGAGAGGCTAAACCCTAGAAGCTAGCCTATGGTATGATTGTATGTTGTCCTACAGACTAAAACCCTCCGGTTTATATAGACACCGGAGGGGGCTAGGGTTACACAGAGTCGGTTACAAGGAAGGAGATCTACATATCTGTACTGCCAAGCTTGCCTTCCACGCCAAGGAGAGTCCCATCCGGACACGGCACGAAGTCTTCAATCTTGTATCTTCACAGTCCAATAGTCCGGCCAAAGGATATAGTCCAGCTGTCCGGATACCCCCTAATCCTAGACTCCCTCAGTAGCCCCTGAACCAGGCTTCAATGACGATGAGTCCAGCACGCAGATTGTCTTCGGCATTCCAAGGCGGGTTCCTCCTCCGAATACTTCATAGAAGATTTTGAACATGAGGATCGTGTCTGGCTCTGCAAAACAAGTTCCACATACCACCGTAGAGAGAATAATATTTCCATAAATCTAATCTGCTGACGTACCCCGTAGTGTGACATTACACCACAGCCAGGTCTTTATTCGAATCATTTTCATAACCAATCTCAGCGTGTTTCACGAGGCGGATTCCTTGGCATGTCTTGTCGAAGCAGAGATCGTGTCCCCTTTATTACAGGATTCTCATCAATACGGACGTGGGTAACCCAACAGTGCCTATTGGTAGGACTCCTAGATCTTAGGCAAGTCCCAAACGGCCACGAGGAGGATGCTTGATATTCACCCTCTTTATAAAGGGGATAAGGCCTTTTCCTCTCGATATTAATCGAATCCGCCTCCCGCCTTGAGTTCCAACACCCAAAGCTTAGGTTTAAGCACTTGAGACCTTTAACTATGTCCGGATCCAACCTCCAAGGCCGGTGGATGCCTTCCTCCGTCACGAAGGAGGACATCAATAAGTTGAGAGAGGCCAGATATCTGACCGCCGAAATTTCGCATCGGCTGCCTGCCCAAGGGCAAGTCGTCCCTACTCCCGAACCCAACGAGAGCGTTGTGTTCGTCTCCCACTTCCTCCGAGGACTAGGCCTCACTCTGGATCCCTTCGTTAGGGGTCTTATGTTCTATTACGGGCTAGATTTTCACGATTTGGCCCTGGATTCCCTTCTTCACATCTCGACATTTATTGTTGTATGTGAGGCCTTCCTCCGCATTACCCCTCACTTCGGCCTATGGCTCAAGACCTTCGATGTGAAGCCGAAGATGATCGAGGGGCAGCACGCAGCATGAGGAGGCGCTTCAATAAGCAAAATTGCTGATGCTCCATGGCCTGAGGGTTACTTCCCAGAGGTGTCCGGATTGTGGCAGCGGGAGTGGTTCTACATCACAACTCCCCAAAGTGCCAAGTGGGTAGCTGCCCCCACCTTTCGCTCAGGCCCCCCACCACAACCGATGTCATGGATCAGCAGGGGGCTGAGCTGGGGTCCAGCCAAGGATGTGGCAATACTGCAAAGCCGTATCCGAGATCTCTTTGAGAGAGATTTCAGTGTGGTTATGGTAGTGCAAGTCATGCTAGTTCGTCAAGTCCAGCCTTGCAAACGTCGGCCCCTTCGCCTGTGGGAATTCAACCCGGAAGGACCATGAGCTATTCAACATTTCCTCATCATGACGCACGAAGAGATGTACAAATTGTTCTTCGGACCACAAATAATGTGTCCGGACATCACTGAGGATGCAGGTCTGAGCTACAATCGGCCGGATACTCGCAACATTGCCCTAAAAAGCCGCTCTTTGACCCAGGATTGGATAGCAAAGGCAAAGTTGACTAGGTGTTCGGCCCCCCTCCCTGAGACCTCACCAAATCCCATGCTAACCAGGATGCTGGAGATCGCGCCTTATCAAGCGCCCTTAGGAGAAGATAAAGGGGGAACAAGGAGGCTAGCGCCTCCGCGAGGGGGGTTAGCCGGGGGGAGGAACTGAAACTTCCTCTCCCCAGGGACGGAAGAGAACCGCCTCTGAGGACCCAGAGACAACGGTCTCCAAACAGGGGAAGAAATCTCCGCCAGAGGGTCCTGCCCTGGGGGATACCATGGCCGCACTATGCCCTCAAGGGGATCAGCCCTCCACCGAGCTGTAAGTAAAAGGGTAAATGAAAATATCTCGCTTTACCTGTGAGGAAAATAACCGAGGCATTTATCTTGCAGTTCGGATCTTAGCCCTTCTCAGCAAAGCTCGTCTTCAGGGGATCTTCTTCCAGAGATGATGGAGAGCGAAATGCCTCCCCCTGCCATACCGCCTCATAAGGCGGGCGACCCCGAGGTGTCGTCGCGGAGGGTTTCTCTTGATCCGGCAAGGCCAGAAGGTAATCCTATGGCCACCCGAAGTCCTCAGTATCCGGCTCATGAAGAAAGCAATCAAAAGAGTCCGACACCGTCTGGTGTGCGGTCAGACGTACTGAGGGATCTGCTAGAGCAAGCGGCTATCTCAGAAGAGCACCGCACATTGATGGGTACGGTGATTGAAAGGATTTCGTCTTCCGAAAGTGGGTTGCATGAAGCCTTTATGAGTCTACTAACGGGTTTTGAGGTACACGAAATGATGTACATTTTGGATAGTACCGCACATTTTTAGATGTGCCCTGTGTAGATAGTAGCCCCTGAGACTCTGGTTGTCGTCGAAAATGGCGGCAAACAGAGGATCATAGTCCCAGGTAATAACCAGACCGCCTTTATGTGCAGCTGGTTGAAGCTCCGGTGGCTAGCCGGACTGATGGGTTTGCCGAACTAAAGCGGCAGCTGGATGCGGCAGATGCCGACATCGTGCTTGTTAACAAGCGGCTTGACGAGGCACAGGGTAAGTGATTTTTCTGGTGATTGTCACATAATAAGAGCAGCATGATGCCAGTATCTTTAATATGTTGTGACTGCAGATGGAGCTGCCACCATGGAGACCCTTCGGGCAGAGCTTGCCTGAGCCAAGGAGCAAGCCAGGAGTAGCAATGCGACCGCTTTAAAGGCAACCGAAGAGTTAAGGGCCGAACAGGCCGCGCATTGCGAGAGCAAAGAAAAAATAGCCAAGATGGCTGTAGAGTTAAAAGATGCTGCTGACCGTTACCAGCTTCTTGAAGAGGAAAACCGGGCGAAGGTGACGGACCTGGAAAAGGCCCGGGTTGCTGCCAAGGAAGCCCGCTCCAAAATTAGAGCGACAAAGGAGGAGCTGCATCAAGCTGCGGATATTGTATCTGGGAAGCCCTTCTTGTTGCGGACTAAGTTCGGGGATCCGAAGTATGCGCCTCGGGACCGGCTATGTAGTTCTGCGGACGAGTACATGGATTTGGCTGCAAGTGCTGCTGATGTGGCCGAGTACTTCAAGGATCAGAAAGGTCCTGAAGTGGAGAAGTTTTTTTGGTCACAGCTTCACGCTCCAGTCCGTCCGCTGTTGCTGAATGAGCGATTGACCGGTTGGGCCGAGCTCCATAGATTATCCGGGCTTGCCATGAGGTCCGTTATGGATCATCTGTGGCCAGGAGGGCCAAGGCCGAATAGCTACTTTAGCTTAGTGCAACAATTCCTTGGTGCTGTGCCACGCATCGATGCTGTAAAGAGGTCGGCGTGCATAGAAGGCTCGCGGATGGCCCTTGCCCGTGTCAAAACATACTGGGCGGAGATGAATGCCACCACTGTTGTGGCACAGGGTTCGGCCATAGGCCGAGTGGCTGCCGAGCACTACTTTGAAGAAGTTCTTGAAGGCGCTCGGTTGATAGAGGCTCAGTGCTCGAAGAATATTATGTTTAAGTGACATGTATTCCCATTGTAAAAACAATGTTTTATTGAGTTTATCAACGCTGTATTTATACTTTTGCCCAAAAGTACTATGATGCCTCTTGTGCGGCCGTTTATGTATATATGAATATAACCTGAAAGATTGCAGTCGTCGGCTTCAGCCCCCATGTCAGGACCCCGACTCAATGCCACATCGATCTAGCATGTAACACCTCATATCACTTTGCGGCCTCACGCACGGTATTCCCATGGGTGTCGCCTTACCTTTGCCCGGGACCGTTTGCGCCTTTTGGCACACGTATATGATAGTGTCGCTAGCATCCATATGATAAGGAGCCCGGGCTGACATGGCTAGTCGTAAACCCAAAGTGGCACAAACTTACAGGGACAGGCATCCATGACCCAGCATCAAACGTGTCGGTCATCAGCGAGTGAATCCAGGCTGTAGCACTGGGCTAGCAGGACTCCGGTGAACCGGGCTGTAGCGGGCTAACAGGACTCCGGTATTCATCGCGTGACATTTCCCCGAAGGGACAGACACAGGAACGAAGAAGGACACATGCCGGCCAGCCTAAGTGTTCCGGAGCAGTAGCAAGCTACCATGGCTCGGTGGAAGCACTAGGAGACATTTCCTGGTAAGAGAGGCTACTAAAGATAAATAACTAGATAGTCAGATCCCACACATACCAAGCATTTCAATAACATACACACAATATGCTCGATATGTGCAAGTACAACATGGCATCACAACATGACTCTACAACTCAAGTATTTACTCATTAGGCTCCGAGGAGCGGGATATTACAAACAGGGGTCTCATGACCCAACATTCAGAGCATACAAGTCAAAGCACATGCGGAAGCTATCATGTATGAGTACAGACATCTATAAATGAAAAAGGCTTGAAAGCCTGACTATCTACCAGATCCTGCCGAGGGCACAGGATCGTAGCTGAGGTAACAAGCTAAACGTCGAAGTCCACGCGGAACTACTAGCGAGACCGAAGTCTCTCTGCAAAACATAAAATAGGCAAACGTGAGTACAAATGTACCCAGCAAGACTTACATCAGAACTAACTACATATGCATCATTATCAACAAAGGGGATGGTGGGGGTTTAACTGCAGCAAGCCAGCTTTGACTCGGTGGCTATCCTAAACTACGACTGCAAGTAACTCTTTTGAGGTGGCGCACACGAGTCCACATATTCACCATATCAATACACCACTATGGATCCGCTCTCGTCTCCCTACGAGAACACCGTCCATAGCACTCACGCTTATCTTGCATATTTTAGAGTATCCACTTTCACTTGTCTATGAACTGATATAAGCAACCCAGAAGTCCTTTTCCGCGGACACGGCTATTCGAATAGATAATGTTAACCCTGCAGGGGTGTACTTCTTCACACACGCTCTCACCACTTACCGCCGTTTACACAACATGTACTCGGCAACCTTCAAGCGGAAGCCCAACGTGGGTGTCGGCCACGGCCTACCTAAACACTCGAGTCTCTAGTCCAGGTTTATCGCCTATTCGGGTTCCATCCATGAGGAGATCCGGCCGGAGTTTCGCTCACAGCCCCAAACGATGTGAACAGGGTTCCCGAGACACCAAACGGGCGCCCGGTACACCGTGCCACGTGCCTACCGCATCACAGCCCACCCCTCCGGTCAGCGCTGCGCACGGCCTCCAGCATACTACAAACACCATAAACTACTTGCAACTCCTGGACAGAGGACAAGGGTGATCAAGAAGCCGAAAGGGTCCATTGGTTTCGGGCCCAATGCGTGGTAGTAGCTGAATCATGGATCACAAACACAGAACTCAGTTCCTGAGGACGGCTGCAATGAGACAACCCACCATGTACTCCTACATGGCCTCTCACCGCTACCTTTACCAAATCGTATTCACACACTTAGCTCACACACAGTAGGACATGTTCACACACCTCTGATTCATCCCCGATGAATCAGACCTGACTCAACTCTAAGCAGTAGCAGGCATGACAAACAAGCATGAATGAGTAGGCACAACAGGGCTCAAACAACTCCTACTCATGCTAGTGGGTTTCATCTATTTACTGTGGCAATGACAGGTCATGTAGAGGATAAAGGGGTTCAGCTACCGCAGCAAGTAACAGTTGAATCGTTGTTGTCCTAATGCAGTAAAAGAGAGCAGGAGCGAGAGAGTAGGATTGTATCGGAATGAACAAGGGGGTTTTGCTTGCCTGGCACTTCTGAAGATAACATTGAGTCTTTATCAGTGTCAACGATCACATCATCGGTATCACGTCTATCGAGAGGGGACAAATACCGGCAAGCAAGAAAGAACACAATCAATGCAATGCACAATATGATGCATGCTATGACATGGCAATATGAATGTGTTTTGGGCTAATGCACCTAGCTATGATTTAAATGAAGTTGGTTTGAATACATGATTCAAACTCCAACTCCAGATATGATTATTTAAATGCCCTTTATTTGTTTTGTCCAAAACAGAGGACAAACATTGTTCAAACATGCATGAAAATGGTACAGATGGATTCTTTGAATTTTTCTGATAATTTTTCATATATAATTTATTTAATTTGGAGTTACGGTTGAATTTCTATGATTTTTAGAAGTTTATACAATTTTCTGGAATTTCCTGAATATTTATAAAATAAACTAAATTCCAGAAAAGGAATATTGCGTCAGCATGGCGTCATGCTGACCTCAGCAGAGTCAACAGGGGCTGGTCCGGGTCAAACCTGACGTGTGGGGGCCACACGTCAGTGTCACAGGGCTGCTTAGCTCACTGACAGGTGGGACCAAGTCAACGGCCACGTCAGCGTAGTCAACACTGACGCGTGGGCCCACCGGGGTTAGTTAAATTAAGCAAAAGATGTAATTTGTGTTAATTAGGGCGTGGGGCCCATTAGTCAATGGCCTAGGGGGTTGGTTAGTGTGGGGGGGTTAGCCGCTAATGATGCCCACGTCATCATCGCCGGAATTAGGCCGGCGACGGCCAGATCGGCGGCGGAAGTTCGCCGGGGCTGCGCTACAGGCGGCGGCTGGGCAAGAGAAGGGCACAGGGAGAAGGCCCTCACTCGCGCGCATCGAACGGAGCAGGTGGGAGGTCGCGGGGTGGTCGGGGCTCACCGGAAGTGAGCTCGTGGCGGCGGCCGGGGTTCGGACCTCGACGGGAATGAAGCTACGGTTGATGAGAGGACGAACGGATGCTTGTTCTGGGCTCCTGGGACCACGCTGAGCACAGACACGTGCTCAAACACGGGCGGCAGCAACTGTGGCCGCGGCGGCGCCATGGCTGGCGGCAAGGTGCGCTCGGCGAGATGGTTAGAGCGGTTAGGGGAGGCAAACGAGCACGAGTTAAGGGGGGAAAGGACCGTGGCCTCACAGCGGTTGCAGGGGTCGTTGGAGCGGCCTCGGGGAAGGCTTGACGGCGTCAGAATTCCGGCGGCGATCTCCTTTGACCGAGGAAGAAGATGAGGTCGAGGACGACGCGTCGGGGCTCTTCCAGTCGCGTGAACCGACGAAGAGGACGAGGGAGGCACTACGGAGCTCGGGGGCGCGTCAGAGAGGAGAGGGGGTGGCGATGGCCGCGAGGGCAGCGAGGGTCAGCGACGGTGGTGCTCGGCCGGTTGTGTGCGAGAGGGACGGAGAAGGGGAGAGGCGATGGGAGAGGTCGAGGGGGTTCCAGGGGTGTCGTGGCGTCGCCTGGTGCATCGAGGAGGAGCCAGGCAGGCTGGGAGGGAGGAGGTGGCCGGGGCGTGTGCCGGCGCGCGTCGGCCGCACGCGCGTCCTCCTGGCAGAGGAGGAAGGCGACAGGGGGGGGGGGTAGCGGCGGCGGGCTGGGCCGCCGGAATTGGGCCAGGTGGGCTGAGAGGTGAGCGCCAGGTAGGGTTTCTCTCCTCTCTGCTTTTCCTATTTCTGTTTTTTTATTTATTTTGTTCTGTGTTGTTTTGGTTTAGTAAAATACTAAACCATTTTATAAAATCCTGAAAATAGTTATGTGGCTAGGACTAAAATATACCAAACCACATAAAATGTTCCAGTATTATTGGACATATATTATTTATATATCAAATATATATCCAATGCAAATAGTTATTGAATTAATTCAAAGGCCCAAAATAAATGTTTCAGTCACTCCAAAAAAATTGGGTTGCATTTTTTTCTTGCCAATATTTTCCAAAGCTGAAAAGGAACATTTCCTTGGAAACATTTGAAAAGATTTAAATGTTGATCATTTTTAGAAGGTTTCTGAGGCTTTGAAAATTCCTCAATTCAAATTTCATTTAAATTTAAACATGATGCACACATGGAAGCAAGCATAGGTCAGGCCAGAACTAGGGATGTGACAACTCACCCCCACTAAACAAGAATCTCGACCCGAGATTCAAGTGTAGGGTAAGACGATGGGGAACGCAACCTAACACAATCTTCACGATCCAGGTTGCCCTTCATAGGACATTGATTCGATCACCATCATTGTCTTGATGTCTTGCTCTGAGAACTCTAGCTAATCATGACAAGAGGAGGAAAGGAAAACTCTAGAAGGATCGATCTTCTCGAAGATCGAACAACTCAGGATCAACTCATGGGATGAGACATTGACACATTTCTCGAGCTGAGACACGAAGCACACCTCTAGAGGGATGGAGTGGAACAGATGACGAGGGTTCACTAGGTAGACAACAATTCCACACTTAAAAAGGTGGTAAACGATTGTCAACGTAGCAAGGAGTTGAGTTGCCATGATACCACAACGAGGCACCTTAGGAATGGTGACTCGTAGATATATCCCCTTAAGTGGCAAAAAGAATTACCTTTGATTCAGAGATCATTGAAACTCTTTAAACCAGCCTAAGGCAATTCTCGAGCGATCGTTTGGAGGGGTCGGTAGAATGGCATACTCGGACTTGAATGGATGATGTGGACTACCTTGTTGAAGACAACGCAATGGATGATTTTTTCTTATCACCGGAAATGGAAGAGACCCATGGTAGAATGGCACATTGGCGGTGCAAGCTGGGAACAAAAATGCAAATGCTGGGAATGATTCTGGTAACTGGGGAAGAACCCAACAATAGAGAGTGAATTCACTGTTTGAAAGGTCATAGCATTGCCGAGGAGACTGAGAGGAATCCCAGTTAGTGCCGATGATAACACGTAGCGCTTGTGCGTGCTCTCAAGAACTTGAGCATCTCCATAATCATCAAGGTTTTACCAATATCCGTGTCAAGGATCCTGGCAACACAACATACTACCATGATGAATAATGATGGATGATGCAGATGCAAAGGAAGATAACAGCTTCTCAGATTTCACCTTAGCAAGGCCAAGGAAACAGAATCTGGATGATCGAAAGAGAGACATTTAGCACTCCCCTTCTAATGTTCTCCTTGATGTACTAGCGTATCCCATTCCTTGAAATGGTCTAGTATCTAGAACATCAAGTAAAAGGTCAGACTTCGGGATCTCAAAAATCCATAAGGAGTAACTTATTGGAGTAAATCCTACGAAAATCCCTATGGGGAGGTGGCCAACTTCTTCAATCAAGATACTACAATAATAGGTCTTCCGGTTGGGTGTGTTGGCCATGACATCCACTTTACCGGTTATCGAGGGACCGGTATTATAGTTCTTGGGAAATGTTCCAACCATCATATCTGCCTGAGATTCAGATCTGGTTGGTGTCAGGATATTCCAGACTCATCGAGTCTAGAAAGAAAATGAAAGTTTGCAACATAAATCGACGAGATGATGTTGCGAGATTCTCGGGGAATGAACTACGATAGTAAGCTCCAAAACATGAGTTGGTTCTGCTACAAACATATGAACACGTTGTCCCAGACAAGCATGGCCACGTAGTAGTCTTATAATTAAACACTACCGAGTTCAGGTGGAGAACCGTCATCTAGGATATCGAAGTCTTTACGCAAGTCCATGGATTAGATCCCAAGCATAGACTTCTTTTCCTTGAACAAGTCAATCAGTGGCTTGGTGTGCTAGGGATACATATAGAATGAAGGTTGCAAATCTCCAAACCACAGAATACTTCGCACATGTGTATGACTGACTTGGGATGATTCCAGAGGAAGCTAAACTAACTTTCTCAAATTCACGGCGGCAACTTTCACCAAATGCACGGGTATAAGAGGAAGTCACTCCTTTCATCAAACAAATACTTCATGAGCTAGCATGAAGAAAATGCTTTCAAAAGTTTCCAACACTAACTTATTGTCCAACAGGATCTTGGAGAAGATAAAATGATGTTGATGGGCTCAACAACAAATCATCGAGATTTCCATGAAGATGGAATTCCACGACTTGGTGAACAAGGTGATAGCATTGGTCAGACCAAAAGATGTAATGGTGTATGCTCGAGGAAAATCCACGAGTAAGACAACATTACGAACATCGTTGGTTCTGATTTGATTTGACGATAACCCATACTCAAATCGAAGTTTTTATAAGGCAATAGGTCCAATAACTGATCACAGGGACCAATCGCTGAAGATATCATCTTTCTTCAACTCACACAAACACAAGATATCCCTTTTGGAAAATGAACTAAGTTAGGCAAGCTTTTATCTTCCAACTCTCCAAGTTGCTGTTCAGCTTAACCGTCTAGCTCAGGGGTATCCAACACAGACACTTGGAGAAGGGGTGGTTTACAGGAATAAACCAACTTGATCACGAACTCAACATAGCAGTCAGGTGACAACCTGGTAATACTTCCGAGAAGATAATCGAAAAATCACGAACCACCGATATGTTACTAAGCTCGAGGACAATCTTGCTTTTCAGGGCAAGACGATATGATCAAAGAGCGAGGGATTGACGAAATCCTAACTCACCGATCGAAAAGTGCACCAACAATAAGGACTAGGTAGCACAATCTATCTTAGAATGATGATTCAAGAACCAACACGCTAAGAATGAAATTATTGTCCTTTAACTACCAAGCAACAAGGTTGCTAGGAGTATTGATTTCACACATCACGATTCACTTGTTGGCGTTCCGGTTATAATAACACGGGAACCAAGGAATGAATATCGATGGCGAGAAGTATCACTGTATCAAGAGTTCATCGGATGGTGTGCAATTCCCATGATATTCTTGATATAAAGATGGTAATACTCCAAGGTAGAACAGAACAAAAGTTGGATTAGCAACTTGATCTGCAGAGTACAACTACTTTGACCCAATCCTAGATATGGATGAGGTACTGGAGTTCATTTCTCCTAGTCATCCTGAATAGAATGGCTTAACGGACCACAAGAATAACGAGCATCGGTGAACACGAATGCACGACATCAACTTGACTATCAACTGATAGACAAGGATCAAAATACAACTACAGAGGGACAACTCAAAGGAACATATAATTTTCTGAGTTGTGGATGCATAGATTAGTATGTCGAAACAAGTTCAACAAGTTTCTTCCGTATAAACCATGCAGAGAGGTAGGACTGGCAGAGTCACAATTTATGAATGGAGAACTCCTCAAGAGTACTCTAATTGTGATCTATTGATCCAATAAACATCTGCCAGAATGGTTCATAGTATTTGGAAGAAGGAAAATACCATGGACCTCGAGGACTAATGCAAAAGTTACTAATATCCTAAAGGAACTAGCAAACACTATCAACATGAAGTAAGTAGAGTGAATCTCGGGTTCAGAACCCAGGAGTAGAATGCCTACTACTAAGTAGCACCACGAGATGCTTTCGAGAATAAAGGCCAGAATCATCACACTGGAAACACAGATCATGGCTAGACCACTAGATGATCCCCTAAGCACTTAGGGTTATAATTATTAACTCCAACATATATGTCGAGGCAATAAAGTACCTCAACTCACTAATTTGTGTGATTAATCTGACCAAAAGGACATCGGGAATGGGAAGAAGGAATTTGCAAATGCATCAGACTATTTAGAAACCTGGGATGACTCGGACAGCATAACGGCTGTAAATGCTCAGAAAAGATTTGAGACATTCACAAAAATGGTGGCATAACCACTCAGAAGCACAATATCAAGGTCTCGAGATCAATAATTAACATACAGAGGTAGAAACTGAACTGAGGCTTAATCCAACAATCTTATAAGTCTACGGATTAGTAACACGTGATCCTGATGGAAAGAAGAGATAGCCTAGTTCCTTAACCCCGTAGAAAAGATAAGATGACTCAGATTAGAAGGCATAAGGTATAAGGAGTAAAAAGAGCCTTACGTTCCATCCCACAATCAATTCCCTTATATAACTAAAGAATTTCTAGACTCAACTTCAACTAGTTTGGCTTGGTAATCCTATAGGGAGTCAAGCTCTGATACCAACGCTGTCAGGACCCCGACTCAATGCCACATCGATCTAGCATGTAACACCTCATATCACTTTGCGGCCTCACGCACGGTATTCCCACGGGTGTCGCCTTACCTTTGCCCAGGACCGTTTGCGCCTTTTGGCACACGTATATGATAGTGTCGCTAGCATCCATATGATAAGGAGCCCGGGCTGACATGGCTAGTCGTAAACCCAAAGTGGCACAAACTTACAGGGACAGGCATCCATGACCCAGCATCGAACGTGTCGGTCATCAGCGAGTGAATCCAGGCTGTAGCACTGGGCTAGCAGGACTCCGGTGAACCAGGCTGTAGCGGGCTAACAGGACTCCGGTATTCATCGCGTGACATTTCCCCGAAGGGACAGACACAGGAACAAAGAAGGACACATGTCGGCCAGCCTAAGTGTTCCGGAGCAGTAGCAAGCTACCATGGCTCGGTGGAAGCACTAGGAGACATTTCCCGGTAAGAGAGGCTACTAACGATAAACAACTAGATAGTCAGATCCCACACATACCAAGCATTTCAATAACATACACACAATATGCTCGATATGTGCAAGTACAACATGGCATCACAACATGACTCTACAACTCAAGTATTTACTCATTAGGCTCCGAGGAGCGGGATATTACAAACAGGGGTCTCATGACCCAACATTCAGAGCATACAAGTCAAAGCACATGCGGAAGCTATCATGTCTGAGTACAGACATCTATAAATGAAAAAGGCTTGAAAGCCTGACTATCTACCAGATCCTGCCGAGGGCACAGGATCGTAGCTGAGGTAACAAGCTAAACGTCGAAGTCCACGCGGAACTACTAGCGAGACCGAAGTCTCTCTGCAAAACATAAAATAGGCAAACGTGAGTACAAATGTACCCAGCAAGACTTACATCAGAACTAACTACATATGCATCATTATCAACAAAGGGGATGGTGGGGGTTTAACTGCAGCAAGCCAGCTTTGACTCGGTGGCTATCCTAAACTACGACTGCAAGTAACTCTTTTGAGGTGGCGCACACGAGTCCACATATTCACCATATCAATACACCACTATGGATCCGCTCTCGTCTCCCTACGAGAACGCCGTCCATAGCACTCAGGCTTATCTTGCGTATTTTAGAGTATCCACTTTCACTTGTCTATGAACTGATATAAGCAACCCAGAAGTCCTTTTCCGCGGACACGGCTATTCGAATAGATAATGTTAACCCTGCAGGGGTGTACTTCTTCACACACGCTCTCACCACTTACCGCCGTTTACACGACATGTACTCGGCAACCTTCAAGCGGAAGCCCAACGTGGGTGTCGGCCACGGCCTACCTAAACACTCGAGTCTCTAGTCCAGGTTTATCGCCTATTCGGGTTCCATCCATGAGGAGATCCGGCCGGAGTTTCGCTCACAGCCCCAAACGATGTGAACAGGGTTCCCGAGACACCAAACGGGCGCCCGGTACACCGTGCCACGTGCCTACCGCATCACAGCCCACCCCTCCGGTCAGCGCTGCGCACGGCCTCCAGCATACTACAAACACCAGAAACTACTTGCAACTCCTGGACAGAGGACAAGGGTGATCAAGAAGCCGAGAGGGTCCATTGGTTTCGGGCCCAATGCGTGGTAGTAGCTGAATCATGGATCACAAACACAGAACTCAGTTCCTGAGGACGACTGCAATGAGACAACCCACCATGTACTCATACATGGCCTCTCACCGCCACCTTTACCAAATCGTATTCACACACTTAGCTCACACACAGTAGGACATGTTCACACACCTCTGATTCATCCCCGATGAATCAGACCTGACTCAACTCTAAGCAGTAGCAGGGATGACAAACAAGCATGAATGAGTAGGCACAACAGGGCTCAAACAACTCCTACTCATGCTAGTGGGTTTCATCTATTTACTGTGGCAATGACAGGTCATGCAGAGGATAAAGGGGTTCAGCTACCGCAACAAGTAACAGTTGAATCGTTGTTGTCCTAATGCAGTAAAAGAGAGCAGGAGCGAGAGAGTATGTATCGGAATGAACAAGGGGGTTTTGCTTGCCTGGCACTTCTGAAGATAACATTGAGTCTTCATCAGTGTCAACGATCACATCATCGATATCACGTCTATCGAGAGGGGACAAATACCGGCAAACAAGAAAGAACACAATCAATGCAATGCACAATATGATGCATGCTATGACATGGCAATATGAATGTGTTTTGGGCTAATGCACCTAGCTATGATTTAAATGAAGTTGGTTTGAATACATGATTCAAACTCCAACTCCATATATGATTATTTAAATGCCCTTTATTTGTTTTTTCCAAAACAGAGGACAAACATTGTTCAAACATGCATGAAAATGGTACAGATGGATTCTTTGAATTTTTCTGATAATTTTTCATATATAATTTATTTAATTTGGAGTTACGGTTGAATTTCTATGATTTTTAGAAGTTTATACAATTTTCTGGAATTTCCTGAATATTTATAAAATAAACTAAATTCCAGAAAAGGAATATTGCATCAGCATGGCGTCATGCTGACCTCAGCAGAGTCAACAGGGGCTGGTCCAGGTCAAACCTGACGTGTGGGGGCCACACGTCAGTGTCACAGGGCTGCTTAGCTCACTGACAGGTGGGACCAAGTCAACGGCCACGTCAGCATAGTCAACACTGACGCGTGGGCCCACCAGGGTTAGTTAAATTAAGCAGAAGATGTAATTTGTGTTAATTAGGGCGTGGGGCCCATTAGTCAGTGGCCTAGGGAATTGGTTAGTGTGGGGGGTTAGCCGCTAATGATGCCCACGTCATCATCGCCGGACTTAGGCCGGCGACGACCAGATCGGCGGCGGAAGTTCGACGGGGCTGCGCTACAGGTGGCGGCTGGGCAAGAGAAGGGCACAGGGAGAAGGCCCTCACTCGCGCGCATCGAACGGAGCAGGTGGAAGGTCGCGGGGTGGTCGGGGCTCACCGGAAGTGAGCTCGCGGCGGCGGCCGGGGTTCGGACCTCGACGGGAATGAAGCTACGGTTGACGAGAGGACGAACGGATGCTTGTTCTGGGCTCCTGGGACCACGCTGAGCACAGACACGTGCTCAAACACGGGCGGCAGCAACTGTGGCCGCGGCGGCGCCATGGCCGGCGGCGAGGAGCGCTCGGCGAGATGGTTAGAGCGGTTAGGGGAGGCAAACGAGCACGAGTTAAGGGGGGAAAGGACCGTGGCCTCACAGCGGTTGCAGGGGTCGTTGGAGCGGCCTCAGGGAAGGCTTTATGGCGTCGGAATTCCGGCGGCGATCTCCTGTGACTGAGGAAGAAGATGAGGTCGAGGACGACGCGTCGGGGCTCTTCCAGTCGCGTGAACCGACGAAGAGGACGAGGGAGGCACTACGAAGCTCGGGGGCGCGTCAGAGAGGAGAGGGGGTGGCGGTGGCCGCGAGGGCAGCGAGGGTCAGCGACGGTGGTGCTCGGCCGGTTGTGTGCGAGAGGGACGGAGAAGGGGAGAGGCGATGGGAGAGGTCGAGGGGGTTCCAGGGGTGTCGTGGCGTCGCCTGGTGCATCGAGGAGGAGCCAGGCAGGCTGGGAGGGAGGAGGTGGCCGGGGCGTGTGCCGGCGCGCGTCGGCCGCACGCGCGTCCTCCTGGCAGAGGAGGAAGGCGACAGGGGGGGTAGCGGTGGCGGGCTGGGCCGCCGGAATTGGGCCAGGTGGGCTGAGAGGTGAGCGCCAGGTAGGGTTTCTCTCCTCTCTGCTTTTCCTATTTCTGTTTTTTTTATTTATTTTGTTCTGTGTTGTTTTGGTTTAGTAAAATACTAAACCATTTTATAAAATCCTGAAAATAGTTATGTGGCTAGGACGAAAATATACCAAACCACATAAAATGTTCCAGTATTATTGGACATATATTATTTATATATCAAATATATATCCAATGCAAATAGTTATTGAATTAATTCAAAGGCCCAAAATAAATGTTTCAGTCACTCCAAAAATATTGGGTTGCATTTTATTCTTGCCAATATTTTCCAAAGCTGAAAAGGAACATTTCCTTGGAAACATTTGAAAAGATTTAAATGTTGATCATTTTTAGAAGGTTTCTGAGGCTTTGAAAATTCCTCAATTCAAATTTCATTTAAATTTAAACATGATGCACACATGGAAGCAAGCATAGGTCAGGCCAGAACTAGGGATGTGACACCCCACGCATATAATGCGGGGGTGTTCGCAGAAGACGCATGTTCACACTTGATCCAACGGCTTGGTCCATTAAGGAGGTGATAGCGCAGCGAACTAGGCAATCGCACTATAATGCTTTAACACTTTCACTTACCCAGAGGAGTTTGATAGTGGGGCTACTATATAGCCCCTGGTGGCTCCGCCCTCATCCAAATTTGGGGCGCATACATGCCTGGCCGGGAAACACCCCTTCGTTAAGGCAGAGGAATCCCAAAGATTCCGCTAGGTCATCGAGTGGTTGACCAGTCTCACGCTATATCATGACAGTCAGTTTTCGGCTTTCTCTACTGAGGTGCTCGTCCGGATGAACCAGGGCACAATCATAGTAGTTCTCCTGGTGCTGCCTTCGCCGATAGAGCGGAACATAAGGCAGCAAAACACAGGAGCCGGGCAAACCCAACATTTGACCAAAGACATGAGTCGGAGCTGATGCATATAAGGCCAAACTCGCGACGCCGAACACTCCCTAAGGTATTCGGTCTTTATGATGTAAACCGGGCTAAACGGTGCCCTTTGTAATAAGCCCCTGGTGTCCAGGTACGTGCAATATTCTGACGTGGCCACATGCCAATACGTCAGCATCCTTCTCAATTGTACTGAGAATCCGGGGGATGTGTATCAACAAGAGACAGTAAAAAAGGTTTACGCAGGATCTTAATCTAAAAAGAATCCTTGGAACGGGTCCCTGCTGCACGTCTGCGCCTGTGTCTCCGTTGTGCCGTATCCTGGACGGGTGTAGCATGATGGTCATCTGTAAAAAGAGAGGAACTTAGTTGAAAAGTTGTGCAAAAAGGTAGGTTATACTAAATAAACCATGTACAGTTCAAGATAAGTAAGGTTGAGCCAAATTGTCACTTGTTTACACGCGTTGAGCCCCTTGTATTGTTATAGGGGTATAGCCATCAAACCTGTATCAATTATATATAGCCGCATCGGACTCGTCTAACCGTGTCCGTGGTCTTAACGACCTGTCATATGCTCTAGTTGCTGAGGCTGTCTAGTGTGCGGCTGCCAAGGCAGCCACACGGTCTTCCGCGCGCAAGGAGCGCTCAATATTTACATTTACGGTAATGATGCCACATGGACCGGGCATCTTAAGCATGAGAGAAGCGTAATGCGGTATTGCGTTAAAGCGAGCGAAAGCTTCGCGTCCGAGTACTGCTTGATAGCCACTTTGGAACGGAGCGATGTGGAAGGCTAACTTTTCGCTGCAGAAGTTATCGGGAAAGCCGAATGTAAGCTCTAATAGCAGGGAGCCCATGCAATGGGCTTCTGGGCCTGGCATTACTCCTTTAAAGGTAGTATTGCTATGGCTGATTTTTGTTGGGTCTATCCCCATTTTGCGGACTGTGTCCTGATATATCAGGTTTAAACTACTGCCGCCATCCATCAGGACTCGTGTGAAGTGGTATCCATTAATTATCGGGTCTAACACCAAGGCATCCCATCCTGCATGCCGGATACTTGCCGAGTAATCCCGATGGTCAAAGGTGATCGGTTGGGACGATCAGTGGCAGTACTCCGTGGTGATAGGCCCTGGGGCATGTGTCTCTAGGAGTGCCGCTTTGTTTCTCCCCTTTGTCAGGTGTAACACATTTACTGTTTTGACTTATGGTGGGAATTTCTTCTATTCCCCAGTGCTTTGCTTGTGAGGCTCGTCCTCATCTTCGCTTGGTGTATCCTGCCCCTTGTGTTCGGCGTTGAGCTTGCCGGACTGCTTGAAGACCCAACATTCTCTATGGGTATGATTTGCAGGTTTATCGGGGGTGCTGTGGATCTGACATATTTTGTCCAGAATCTTGTTTAGGCTGGACAGTTCATCTCTGTTGCCTTTGGAGGGCAGCTTTTGCTGACCTGGCCGAGAGCTTCTGAATCCGGCGTTTACCGCAGTGCTCTTCGGGTTGTCTTCTTTATTCCGGTGCTTGTTTTTGCTGCGTCGTGATTTCCCGTTTTCGTCCCTGACTTCAGATGTACTTGGGTCGCTGGTGCTACATCAGGCTAACCAGCTGTCCTCGCCCACGCAAAAGCGGGTCATGTGGCTTGTTAATGTTGTCATTGTTCTCGGCTTTTCTTGGCCGAGGTGTCTGGCAAGCCATTCGTCTCGAATGCTGTGCTTGAAAGCTGCTAAGGCTTCAGCGTCCGGGCAGTCGATTATTTGGTTCTTTTTAGTGAGAAACCTGATCCAAAGCTTTCGGGCTGATTCTCCGGGCTGTTGAGCTATATGACTTAAATCATCTGCATCCGGTGGTCGGACATAGGTCCCTTGAAAATTTTCCCGAAAAGCGTCCTCGAGCTCTTCCCAGCTTCCAATGGAGTTTTTGGGGAGGCTTTTAAGCCAGTGTCGAGCTGGCCCTTTGAGCTTGAGGGGTAAGTACTTGATGGCATGGAGATCGTCTCCTCGAGCCATGTGGATATGGAGGATGTAGTCCTCAATCCAGACCCCAGGGTCTGTCGTTCCGTCGTACGCCTCTATGTTTACGGGTTTGAATCCCTCTGGAAATTCATGGTCCAGCACCTCATCAGTGAAACATAGGGGGTGTGCGGCATCCCTGTATTTGGGTGTACCGTGGTGTTCGGATTTTTGTTGTGTTGCATTGCGTGCTGGAGCGCGCTTGCTTGGCCCGTAGATGGATCTGGTTGCGCCGTCCTTGTGATGCGAGCCCTCACGTGGATCACATACTGGCTTGTGTGCGGCGTCGTTTGCCTCTCTAAGTTGGCCACGAGGTCGTCTATCCAACCGGATGGCTATTTTGTTTTTTGATTGCGTGGGATCTAAGGCCTCCTCATCGAATTCAGGAAGCAGCTTTCGCTTCGGGCAGCTCTTTGTGTGGCGACTACCGTCGTATTTTGCTGCAATGTTGAGTACTTTACTCCATCTAATTCTGAGTGTGTCTTGTGCGGCCCTGAGCCTTTGCTTCTACTCTTTCACACTCCTCGCAGTGGCAACAAGCCTTTGATGGGTATTCTGTTGCTCCGGGTGCCTGTCCAGTGTGATGTCATCCGGACTGTTATCTTCGCCGGAGTCGGGTTGTTCGGTTTGATTCTCCGTGTTGCCGTGGTCGGACGGTGGTTCAATGCCGTGTTTGTCGTTCGCTGACTCACCCTGCTCTATCGTTGGGTCTATATGATTGTTGTTTCTGCCGAGGCGGGATTTGGAGCGGCGCTTACGCTGCCGCTTTGACTGCTTCTCGGGGGAACGATCCTCCGTTGCGTCCTTCCGTTCCTCGTCGTCGTTTTCTTTCGGTGCGTCCACCGTGTATACATCATATGATGAAGTGGGCGTCCAGTGCCCTGTGGGCAGTGGCTCCTGTTCGTCTCCTGCATCGTCGTCCATACTGTCGATGTCTTCGGAGTCGAAGTCGAGCATGTTGTTCAAATCGTCGACAGTGGCTACTAAGTGGGTGGTGGGTGGGCCGTGAATTTCTTCGTCATCCGCATCCCAATCCTGCCGGACATAGTTCGGCCAGGACACTCCTGACAAGGAGAGAGACTTTGATGAATTCAGTATGTCGCCGAAGGGCGAGTGCTGAAACATATCCGCGGAGGTGAACTCCATGATCGGCGCCCAGTCGAATTCGATAGGCACGGGCGCGGGCGGTCCGGAGTCCGTGGCCGGGGAAGGATCCGGTAGTTCGGCGACACGGCTCTTGTTAGAGGCGTAATTAGTATTTGGCTCTATCGCCGCTGAGAGTGCAGCCTCCATGGCGGGGTCTATCCACCTGTCCTTGGATGGCGCAACTGGCTCCGAATCGAGGGTCGGAGTGGTCGCCGGTGCGATCTCCCGAACGTTGTCCGATGGTAGAGCTAAATCATGCACATCGTGACCATGCGGCGCACTCGGCAAAGGCTCGAATCCATCGAAGATCAAGTCTCCGTGGATGTCGGCCGTGTGGTTTATGAAGGAAATATGCCCTAGAGGCAATAATAAAGTTATTATTTACTTCCTTATATCATGATAAAATGTTTATTATTCATGCTAGAATTGTATTAACCGGAAACATAATACATGTGTGAATACATAGACAAACAGAGTGTCACTAGTATGCCTCTACTTGACTAGCTCGTTAATCAAAGATGGTTATGTTTCCTAACCATGAACAAGGAGTTGTTATTTGATTAATGGGATCACATCATTAGGTGAATGATCTGATTGACATGACCCATTCCATTAGCTTAGCACCCGATCGTTTAGTATGTTGCTATTGCTTTCTTCATGACTTATACATGTTCCTATGACTATGAGATTATGCAACTCCCGTTTGCCGGAGGAACACTTTGTGTGCTACCAAACGTCACAACGTAAATGGGTGATTATAAAGGTGCTCTACAGGTGTCTCCAAAGGTACATGTTGGGTTGGCGTATTTCGAGATTAGGATTTGTCACTCCGATTGTCGGAGAGGTATCTCTGGGCCCTCTCGGTAATGCACATCACATAAGCCTTGCAAGCATTGCAACTAATGAGTTAGTTGCGAGATGATGTATTACGGAATGAGTAAAGAGACTTGCCGGTAATGAGATTGAACTAGGTATTGATATACCGACGATCGAATCTCGGGCAAGTAACATACCGATGACAAAGGGAACAACGTATATTGTTATGCGGTCTGACCGATAAAGATCTTCGTAGAATATGTAGGAGCCAATATGAGCATCCAGGTTCTGCTATTGGTTATTGACCGGAGACGTGTCTCGGTCATGTCTACATTGTTCTCGAACCCGTAGGGTCCGCACGCTTAAGGTTTCGGTGACAGTTATATTATGAGTTTATGAGTTTTGATGTACCGAAGTTAGTTCGGAGTCCCGGATGTGATCACAGACATGACGAGGAGTCTCGAAATAGTCGAGACATAAAGATTGATATATTGGACGGCTATATTCGGACACCGGAAGTGTTCCGGGTGATTTCGGAGAAAACCGGAGAGCCGGAGGGTTATCGGAACCCCCCCCCCCCCGGAGAAGTAACGGGCCATATGGGCCTTAGTGGAGAGAGAGAGAGGGGCAGCCAAAGGTGGGCCGCGCGCCTCCTCCCCCCTGGTCCGAATTGGACTAGGAGAGGGGGGGCGGCGCCCCCCTTTCCCTCTCCCTCCCCACTTCTTTCCCCCTCCTAGTAGGAGTCCTACTCCTACTAGGAGGAGGACTCCTCCTTGGCGCGCCATAGAGGGCCGGCTGGCCTCCTCACCTTGATCCTTCATATTCTTAGCCGTGTGCGGTGCCCCCTTGCACCATAGTCCTCGATAATATTGTAGCAGTGCTTAGGCGAAGCCCTGCGACGGTAGTACATCAAGATCGTCACCACGCCGTCGTGCTGACGGAACTCTTCCCCGACACTTTGCTGGATCGGAGTCCGGGGATCGTCATCGAGCTGAACGTGTGCTAGAACTCGGAGGTGCCGTAGTTTCAGTGCTTGATCGGTCGGGCCGTGGAGACGTACGACTACATCAACCAAGTTAACGCTTCCGTTGTCGATCTACAAGGGTACGTAGATCACACTCTCCCCCTCTCGTTGCTATGCATCACCATGATCTTGCGTGTGTGTAGGAATTTTTTTGAAATTACTACGTTCCTCAACAGTGGCATCCGAGCCTAGGTTTTATATGTTGATGTTATTAGCACGAGTACAACACAAGTGAGTTGTGGGCGATATAAGTCATACTACTTACCAGCATGTCATACTTTGGTTCGGCGGTATTGTTGGACGAAGCGGCCCAGACCGACATTACGCGTACGCTTACGCGAGACCGGTTCTCCCGACGTGCTTTGCACATAGGTGGCTTGCGGGTGACAGTTTCTCCAACTTTAGTTGAACCGAGTGTGGCTACGCCCGGTCCTTGTGAAGGTTAAAACAGCACCAACTTGACAAACTATCGTTGTGGTTTTGATGCGTAGGTAAGATTGGTTCTTGCTTAAGCCCATAGCAGCCACATAAAACTTGCAACGACAAAGTAGAGGACGTCTAACTTGTTTTTGCAGGGCATGTTGTGATGTGATATGGTCAAGACGTGATGCTAAATTTTATTGTATGAGATGATCATGTTTTGTAACCGAGTTATCGGCAACTGGCAGGAGCCATATGGTTGTCGCTTTATTGTATGCAATGCAATCGCGCTGTAATGCTTTACTTTATCACTAAGCGGTACCGATAGTCGTGGAAGCATAAGATTGGCAAGACGACAACGATGCTACGATGGAGATCAAGGTATCGCGCCGGTGACGATGGTGATCACGACGGTGCTTCGAAGATGGATATCACAAGCACAAGATGATGATGGCCATATTGTATCACTTATATTGATTACATGTGATGTTTATCTTTTATGCATCTTATCTTGCTTTGATTGATGGTAGCATTATAAGATGATCTCTCACTAATTCTCAAGAAGTGTTCTCCCTGAGTATGCACCGTTGCGAAAGTTCTTCGTGCTGAGACACCACGTGATGATCGAGTGTGATAGGCTCTACGTTCAAATACAACGGGTGCAAAACAGTTGCACACGCGGAATACTCAGGTTATACTTGACGAGCCAAGCATATACAGATATGGCCTCGGAACACGGAGACCGAAAGGTCGAGCGTGAATCATATGGTAGATATGATCAACATAGTGATGCTCACCAATGAAACTACTCCATCTCACGTGATGATCGGACATGGTTTAGTTGATTTGGATCACGTAATCACTTAGAGGATTAGAGGGATGTCTATCTAAGTGGGAGTTCTTTAAGTAAATTAATTGAACCTAAATTTATCATGAAACTTAGTACCTGATAGTATCTTGCTTGTTTATGCTTGATTGTAGATAGATGGCGTGCTGTTGTTCCATTGAATTTTAATGCGTTCCTTGAGAAAGAAAAGTTGAAAGATGATGGTAGCAATTACACGGACTGGGTCCGTAACTTGAGTATTATCCTCATTGCTGCACAGAAGAATTACGTCCTAGAAGCACCGCTGGGTGCCAGGCCTGCTGCTGGAGCAACACCAGATGTTATGAACGTCTGGCAGAGCAAAGCTGATGACTACTCGATAGTTCAGTGTGCCATGCTTTACGTCTTAGAATCGGGAGTTCAACGACGTTTTGAACATCATGGAGCATATGAGATGTTCCAGGAGTTGAAGTTAATATTTCAAGCAAATGCCCGGATTGAGAGATATGAAGTCTCCAATAAGTTCTATAGCTGCAAGATGGAAGAGAACAGTTCTGTCAGTGAGCATATACTCAAAATGTCTGGGTATAATAATCACTTGATTCAATTGGGCGTTAATCTTCCAGATGATTGCGTCAGTGACAGAATTCTCCAATCACTGCCACAAAGCTACAAGAGCTTCGTGATGAACTATAATATGCAAGGGATGAATAAGACTATTCCCGAGCTCTTCGCAATGCTGAAAGCTGCAGAGGTAGAAATCAAGTAGGAGCATTAAGTGTTGATGGTCAACAAGACCACTAGTTTAAAGAAAAAGGGCAAAGGGAAGAAGAAGGGGAACTTCAAAAAGAACGGCAAGCAAGTTGCTACTCAAGAGAAGAAACCCAAACCTGGACCTAAGCCTGAAACTGAGTGCTTCTACTGCAAGCAGACTGGTCACTGGAAGCAGAACTGCCCCAAGTATTTGGCGGATAAGAAGGATGGCAAGGTGAACAAAGGTATATGTGATATACATGTTATTGATGTGTACCTTACTAATGCTCGCAGTAGCACCTGGGTATTTGATACTGGTTCTGTTGCTAATATTTGCAACTCGAAACAAGGACTACGGATTAAGCGAAGATTGGCTAAGGACGAGGTGACGATGCGCGTGGGAAACGGTTCCAAAGTCGATGTGATCGCAGTCGGCACGCTACCTCTACATCTACCTTCGGGATTAATATTAGACCTAAATAATTGTTATTTGGTGCCAGCGTTAAGCATGAACATTATATCTGGATCTTGTTTGATGCGAGACGGTTATTCATTTAAATCTGAGAATAATGGTTGTTCTATTTATATGAGTAATATCTTTTATGGTCATGCACCCTTAAAGAGTGGTCTATTTTTGTTGAATCACGATAGTAGTGACACACATATTCATAGTGTTGAAGCCAAAAGATGCAGAGTTGATAATGATAGTGCAACTTATTTGTGGCACTACCGTTTAGGTCATATCGGTGTAAAGCGCATGAAGAAACTCCATACTGATGGACTTTTGGAACCACTTGATTATGAATCACTTAGTACTTGCGAACCGTGCCTCATGGGCAAGATGACTAAAACACCATTCTCCGGTACTATGAAGAGAGCAACAGATTTGTTGGAAATCATACATACAGATGTATGCGGTCCGATGAATATTGAGGCTCATGGCGGATATCGTTATTTTCTCACCTTCACAGATGACTTAAGCAGATATGGGTATATCTACTTAATGAAACACAAGTCTAAAACATTTGAAAAGTTCAAAGAATTTCAGAGTGAAGTAGAAAATCATCGTAACAAGAAAATAAAATTCCTACGATCTGATCGTGGAGGAGAATATTTGAGTTACGAGTTTGGTGTACATTTGAAAAATTGTGGAATAGTTTCGCAACTCACGCCACCCGGAACACCACAGTGTAATGGTGTGTCCGAACGTCGTAATCGTACTTTACTAGATATGGTGCGATCTATGATGTCTCTTACTGATTTACCGCTATCGTTTTGGGGATACGCTCTAGAGACGGCCGCATTCACGTTAAATAGGGCACCATCAAAATCCGTTGAGACGACGCCTTATGAACTGTGGTTTGGCAAGAAACCAAAGTTGTCGTTTCTGAAAGTTTGGGGCTGCGATGCTTATGTGAAAAAGCTTCAACCTGATTAGCTCGAACCCAAATCGGAGAAATGTGTCTTCATAGGATATCCAAAGGAAACTATTGGATACACCTTCTATCACAGATCCGAAGGCAAGACTTTTGTTGCTAAATTCGGAAACTTTCTGGAGAAGGAGTTTCTCTCGAAAGAAGTGAGTGGGAGGAAAGTAGAACTTGACGAGGTAACTGTACCTGCTCCCTTATTGGAAAGTAGTGCATCACAGAAAACTGTTTCAGTGACACCTACACCAGTTAGTGAGGAAGCTAATGATAATGATCATGAAACTTCAGAACAAGATACTACTGAACCTCGTAGATCAACCAGAGTGAGATCCGCGCCAGAGTGGTACGGTAATCCTGTTCTTAAAGTCATGCTACAAGATCATGATGAGCCTACGAACTATGAAGAAGCGATGGTGAGCCCAGATTCTGCAAAATGGCTTGAAGCCATGAAATCTGAGATGGGATCCATGTATGAGAACAAAGTATGGACTTTGGTTGACTTGCCCGATGATCGGCAAGCAATTGAGAATAAATGGATCTTCAAGAAGAAGACTGACGCTGACGGTAATATTACTGTCTACAAAGCTCGACTTGTCGCAAAAGGTTTTCGGCAAGTTCAAGGGATTGACTACGATGAGACCTTCTCACCCGTAGCGATGCTTAAGTCTGTCCGAATCATGTTAGCAATTGCCGCATTTTATGATTATGAAATTTGGTAGATGGATGTCAAAACTGCATTCCTGAATGGATTTCTGGAAGAAGAGTTGTATATGATGCAACCAGAAGGTTTTGTCGATCCAAAGGGAGCTAACAAAGTGTGCAAGCTCCAGCGATCCATTTATGGACTGGTGCAAGCCTCTCGGAGTTGGAATAAATGTTTTGATAGTGTGATCAAAGCATTTGGTTTTATACAGACTTTTGGAGAAGCCTGTATTTACAAGAAAGTGAGTGGGAGCTCTGTAGCATTTCTGATATTATATGTGGATGACATATTACTAATTGGAAATGATATAGAGTTTCTGGATAGCATAAAGGGATACTTGAATAAGAGTTTTTCAATGAAAGACCTCGGTGAAGCTGCTTACATATTAGGCATTAAGATCTATAGAGATAGATCAAGACGCTTAAATGGACTTTCACAGAGCACATACCTTGACAAAGTTTTGAAGAAATTCAAAATGGATCAAGCAAAGAAAGGGTTCTTGCCTGTGTTCCAAGGTGTGAAGTTGAGTAAGACTCAATGCCCGACCACTGCAGAAGATAGAGAGAAAATGAAAGATGTTCCCTATGCTTCAGCCATAGGCTCTATCATGTATGCAATGTTGTGTACCAGACCTGATGTGTGCCTTGCTATAAGTCTAGCAGGGAGGTACCAAAGTGATCCAGGAATGGATCACTGGACAGCGGTCAAGAACATCCTGAAATACCTGAAAAGGACTAAGGATATGTTTCTCATATATGGAGGTGACAAAGAGCTCATCGTAAAAGGTTACGTTGATGCAAGCTTTGACACTGATCCGGACGATTCTAAATCGCAAACTGGATATGTGTTTACATTAAACGGTGGAGCTGTCAGTTGGTGCAGTTCTAAACAAAGCGTTGTAGAGGGATCTACATGTGAAGCGGAGTACATAGCTGCTTCGGAAGCAGCAAATGAAGGAGTCTGGATGAAGGAGTTCATATCCGATCTAGGTGTCATACCTAGTGCATCGGGTCCAATGAAAATCTTTTGTGACAATACTGGTGCAATTGCCTTGGCAAAGGAATCCAGATTTCACAAGAGAACCAAGCACATCAAGAGACGCTTCAATTCCATCCGGGATCTAGTCTAGGTGGGAGACATAGAGATTTGCAAGATACATACGGATCTGAATGTTGCAGACCCATTGACTAAGCCTCTTCCACGAGCAAAACATGATCAGCACCAAGGCTCCATGGGTGTTAGAATCATTACTATGTAATCTAGATTATTGACTCGAGTGCAAGTGGGAGACTGAAGGAAATATGCCCTAGAGGCAATAATAAAGTTATTATTTATTTCCTTATATCATGATAAATGTTTATTGTTCATGCTAGAATTGTATTAACCGGAAACATAATACATGTGTGAATACATAGACAAACAGAGTGTCACTAGTATGCCTCTACTTGACTAGCTCGTTAATCAAAGATGGTTATGTTTCCTAACCATGAACAAGGAGTTGTTATTTGATTAACGGGATCACCTCATTAGGTGAATGATCTGATTGACATGACCCATTCCATTAGCTTAGCACCCGATCGTTTAGTATGTTGCTATTGCTTTCTTCATGACTTATACATGTTCCTATGCCTATGAGATTATGCAACTCCCATTTGCCGGAGGAACACTTTGTGTGCTACCAAACGTCACAACGTAAATGGGTGATTATAAAGGTGCTCTACAGGTGTCTCCAAAGGTACATGTTGGGTTGGCGTATTTCGAGATTAGGATTTGTCACTCCGATTGTCGGAGAGGTATCTCTGGGCCCTCTCGGTAATGCACATCACATAAGCCTCGCAAGCATTGCAACTAATGAGTTAGTTGCGAGATGATGTATTACGGAACGAGTAAAGAGACTTGCCGGTAACGAGATTGAACTAGGTATTGAGATACCGACGATCGAATCTCGGGCAAGTAACATACGGATGACAAAGGGAACAATGTATGTTGTTATGCGGTCTGACCGATAAAGATCTTCGTAGAATATGTAGGAGCCAATATGATCATCCAGGTTCCGCTATTGGTTATTGATCGGAGACGTGTCTCGGTCATGTCTACATTGTTCTCGAACCCGTAGGGTCCGCACACTTAAGGTTTCGATGACAGTTATATTATGAGTTTATGAGTTTTGATGTACCGAAGTTAGTTCGGAGTCCGGGATGTGATCATCGACATGACGAGGAGTCTCGAAATAGTCGAGACATAAAGATTGATATATTGGACGGCTATATTCGGACACCGGAAGTGTTCCAGGTGATTTCGGAGAAAACCGGAGAGCCGGAGGGTTACCGGAACCCCCCCCCCCGGGAGAAGTAATGGGCCATATGGGCCTTAGTGGAGAGAGAGGGGCAGCCAAAGGTGGGACGCGCGCCTCCTCCCCCCTGGTCCGAATTGGACTAAAAGAGGGGGGGGGGCGGCCCCCTTTCCCTCTCCCTCCCCACTTCTTTCCCCCTCCTAGTAGGAGTCCTACTCCTACTAGGAGGAGGACTCCTCCTTGGCGCGCCATAGAGGGCCGGCTGGCCTCCTCCCCTTGATCCTTTATATACGGGGGCAGGGGGCACCCCTTGACACACAAGTTGATCCACGTGATCATATTCTTAGCCGTGTGCGGTGCCCCCTTCCACCATAGTCCTCGATAATATTGTAGCAGTGCTTAGGCGAAGCCCTGCGACGGTAGTACATCAAGATCGTCACCACGCCGTCGTGCTGACGGAATTCTTCCCCGACACTTTGCTGGATCGGAGTCCGGGGATCGTCATCGAGTTGAACGTGTGCTAGAACTCGGAGGTGCCGTAGTTTCGGTGCTTGATCGGTCGGGCCGTGGAGACGTACAACTACATCAACCAAGTTAACGCTTCCGTTGTCGATCTACAAGGGTACGTAGATCACACTCTCCCCCTCTCGTTGCTATGCATCACCATGATCTTGCGTGTGCGTAGCAAATTTTTTGAAATTACTACGTTCCCCAACAATTTATGCTTTCGAACCTGACCTGGTGGCCAGGGGCGTAGCTCTCGATCTGCTCTAGATGGCCAAGCGAGTTGGCCCGCAGTGTGGAGCCGCCGAATACAAAGATCTGTCTGGGGAGAAAAGTCTCACTCTGGACTGCATCGCTATCGATGATGGAAGGAGCCATCAAGCCTAACGATGACGACACAGAGGAACTCTCAATGAAAGCACCAATGTCGGTGTCAAAACCGGCGGATTGTCACATCCCTGGTCCTGTTATGCACTAGGCTAGACCTCTTGTGAGCATCATGTTTTATTTCAAATGAAATTTGAATTGAGGAGTTTTCAAAGCCTCAGAAACCTCTAAAAATAACCAACAATTAAATCTTCTCAAATGTGTCCAAGAAAATGTTCCTGTTATTCCATGGAAATATTGGTAAGAGGTAAAATTTAAACCAATATTTTTGGAGTCACAGAGATAATTATTTTGGTCATTTGATTTAATCCAATAACTATTTGCTTTGGATTTATATTTAAATATATATTAAATATGACTCCAATAATTCTGGAGGTTTGTGAGTGGCTTTGTATATATTTTAGCAAGCCACATAAAAATCTACAGAATTTATTTAAATAATTTAGTTGCTAAACTAAATCAAAACAAACTACAGAAAATAGAAAACAGTAAATAATAAAACAGAGAGAGAAGGGAATTACCTGGCGCCACTTACCTGGCCCAGCTGGCCAGCCCATCTGGCCGGCCCAGCCCACCTCCTTCCCCCCCCCC
>NC_041382.1:423561518-423569778 GCF_002162155.2 Triticum dicoccoides
TCCTTTGCCAGGAGGACAGACACCGCACGCACGCGCGCACGCGGAGGCCTCCACCTCCTGCTTCGCCGTGGCAGCCTCCCCGACTCCCTCGCGACGCCACGGAGACGCCCTCGACCCCCTCGACCGCCTCTCTCTCTCTGGACCCCCTCCTCCTCCTCTGCTCTCCCTCCCTCTCGTCACCGAACGCACCTGAGAGCGCCGCTCGCCGTAGCCATGACCACAGCCACCCCCTCTCCTCCCCGACATGCTCCTGAGCTCCGCAGTGCCTCCCTCGACCTCCCTGTCGGCTCACGCGACCGGAGAAGCCCCGAAGCGCCGTCCCGACGCTTTTCCCCTCCTCGGCCACCGAGGACCGCCGCCGTCGATTCGCCGCCTCCGACGCCTCCCCGAGCTCTCCGAGATCACCGACGACCCCGCCGTGAGCTTCTCTACCGACCCCCCCTTCTCCCATGTCCATTAGCTCGTCGTATCCGTCGTTTCCGTCGAGACCGAGACCTCACCGGCGCCGGACTTGTCGCCGTCGTCGTTTTGGTTCACCTCCGTCCAAACCGAGCACGCAGTCGTACTCAGAGCACTCCCAGGAGCCCGTAGCGCCCACCAACCCCTCCTCCCATGCACCATAGCGCCGAACCCGCCGTTGCCCGAACTCCGGCCGCCGCCACGAGCTCGACTCCGGCGAGCCCGCTCCACCCCAGCTCCTCCCACTTGCACTACTAGACGCGCACGACCCCCAGCTACGCGTAGGACCAATCCGCCGTCCAAATGGTCGCCTGTGGGCGAAACCCGACGCGCTCCGCCGCCACTGACCTCGCCGGCGACGAGCCGTCGGCCTAACCCCGGTCTAGTTAACCACTAATGACCCAGCTAACCCTCCCTAGAGCCACTGACGTATGGGCCCCACGCCTTAGTTAATCTTTATTATTTTCTGTTAAGTGTTAATCTAACCACCATGGGCCCACACGTCAGCTTTGACCGTGCTGACGTGTCTGTTGACCCGGCCCCACCTGTCATTGGCACTATCCAGCCCCAGTCACTGACCAGTGGACCCCACTGGTCAGGTTTGACCTGGACCCGCCTAGTTGACCCGCTGACGTCATAGTGACGCAATGCTGACGCAATAAGTATTTTCTGGATTTATTATAATTCAGGAAATTCCAGAAAATGCCTAAAACTTCAATAATCATAGAAAATTAACCGTAACTCCAAATTAAATAAATTATATAGGAAAAATTAGCAGAAAAATTCAAGGAATCCATCTGTACCATTTTCATGCATGTTAGAACAACTTATAGCTGCTGTTTAGCACAAATCAATTAAATGGCATTTGAATAATCACATATGGAGTTTGAATTTGAATCTTGTATTCAAACCAACTTCATTTAATCTGTTGCTAGTTGCATTAGCCCAAAACACATTCATTTTGCCATGTCATGATCATGCATCATATTGTGCATCGCATTGATTGTGTTCCCTTCTGTGTTGCCGGTATTTGTCCCCTCTCGATAGACGTGATACCGATGATGCGATCGTTGACACTGATGAAGACTCAATGTTATCTTCAGAAGTGCCAGGCAAGCAAAACCCCCTTGTTCATTCCGATAAAATCCCACTCTCTCGCTCCTGCTCTCTTTTACTGCATTAGGACAACAACGACATATTTGTTACTTGCTGCGGTAGCTGAACCCCTTTATCCTTTGCATGACCTGTCATTGCCACAGTAAATAGATGAAACCCACTACCATGAGTAGGAGTTGTTTGAGCCCTGTTGTGCCTACTCATTCATGCTTGCTTGTCATGCCTGCTACTGCTTAGAGTTGAGTCAGGTCTGATTCATCGGGGATGAATCAGAGGCGTGTGAACATGTCCTACTGTGTGTGAGCTAAGTGTGTGAACACGATTTGGTAAAGGTAGCGGTGAGAGGCCATGTTGGAGTACATGGTGGGTTGTCTCATTGCAGCCGTCCTCAGGAACTGAGTTCTGTGTTTGTGATCCATGATTCAGCTACTACCATACATTGGGCCCTGAAATATGACCCCGCTCGACTTCTTATTCACCCTAGTCCTCTGTCCAGGAGTTGCAAGTAGTTTCTGGTGTTTGTAGCTTACTGGAGGCCGTGGACAGCGCTGACCGTAGGGGTGGGCTGTGATGCGGTAGGTACGATGCCCATTTGGTATCTCGGCAACCCTGTTCACATCGTTTGGGGCTGTGAGCGAAACTCCGGCCGGATCTCCTCATGGATGGAACCCGAATAGGCGATAAACCTGGACTAGAGACTTGAGTGTTTAGGTAGGTCGTGGTCTACACCCACGTCGGCTTTCGCTTGAAGTCTGCCGAGCACATGTCGTGTGCAGACGCTAAGTGGTGGAAACATGTATGAAGAAGTACACCCCTGCAGGGTTAATATGATCTATTCGAATAGCCGTGTCCGCGGAAAAGGACTTCTGGGTTGCTTATATCAGTTCATAGACAAGTGAAAGTGGATACTCTAAAATATGCAAGATAAGCGTGAGTGCTATGGATGGCATTCTCGTAGGGAGACGGGAGCGGATCCATAGTGGTGTATTGATATGGTGAATATGTGGACTCGTGTGCGCCACCTCAAAGAGTCGCTTGCAGTCGTAGTTCAGGATAGCCACCGAGTCAAAGCTGGCTTGCTGCAGTTAAACCCCACCATCCCCTTGTTGAAAATGATGCATATGTAGTTAGTTCTAATGTAAGTCTTGCTGGGTACATTTGTACTCACGTTTGCCTATTTTATGTTTTTGCAGAGAGACTTCAGTCTCACTAGTAGTTCCACGTGGACTTCGACGTTTAGCTTGTTACCTCAGCTACGATCTTGTGCCCTCGGCAGGATCTGATAGATAGTCAGGCTTCTCAGTCTTTTTCATTTATAGATGTCTGTACCCAGACATGATAGCTTCCGCTTGTGCTTTGATTTGTATGCTCTGAGTGTTGGGTCATGAGACCCATGTTTGTAATATCTCGCTCCTCGGAGCCTAATGAATAAATTACTTGAGTCGTAGAGTCATGTTGTGATGCCATGTTGTATTTGCACATATCAAGCATATTGTGTGTATGTTATTGAAATGCTTGGTATGTGTGGGATCTGACCATCTAGTTGTTTATCCTTAGTAGCCTCTCTTACCGGGAAATGTCTCCTAGTGTTTCCACTGAGCCATGGTAGCTTGCTACTGCTCCGGAACACTTAGGCTGGCCGGCATGTGTCCTTCTTCGTTCCTGTGTCTGTCCCTTCGGGGAAATGTCACGCTTTGAGTACCGGAGTCATGTTAGCCCGCTACAGCCCGGTTTACCGGAGTCCTGCTAGCCCAGTGCTACAGCCCGGACCCACTTGCTGATGACCGACACGTTCGAAGCTGGGTCATGGATGCCTGTCCCTGTAAGTCTGTGCCACTTTGGGTTTACGACTAGTCATGTCAGCCCGGGCTCCTTATCATATGGATGCTAGCGACACTATCATATACGTGAGCCAAAAGGCGCAAACGGTCCCGGGCAAAGGTAAGGCGACACCCGTGGGGATACCGTGCGTGAGGCCGCAAAGTGATATGAGGTGTTACCGGCTAGATCAATGTGACATCGAGTCGGGGTCCTGACAGCGTTGGTATCAGAGCTTGACTGCCTGTAGGATTACCAAGCCAAACTGGTCGAAGTTGAGTCTAGAAACTCTTTAGTTATATAAGGGAATTGATTGTGGGATGGAACGTAAGGCTCTTTTTACTCCTTATACCTCATGCCCTTCTGATCTGAGTCATCTTATCTTTCCTGCGGGGATTAAGAACTAGGCTATCTCTTCTTTCTATCAGGATCACGCGTTACTAATCAGTAGACTTATAAGATTGTTGGATTTAAGTCTCAGTTCAGTTCCTACTACTTCCGTATGATAATTGTTGATCTCGAAACCTTGATATTGTGCTTCTGAGTGGTTATGCCACCATTTTTGTGAATGTCTCAAATCTCTTCTGAGCATTTACAGCCGTTATGCTGTCCGAGTTATCCCAGGTTTCTAAAGAGTCTGATGCATTTGCAAAATCCTTTCCCTCTGGTTTCGATGTTCCTTTATGCCAGCTCAATCACACTAATTGTTGCGTTGAGGTACTCTACTGCCTCGACCTTTATGTTGGTATTATTATGACCCTAGGTGTCTTAGGGGATCATCTAGTAGTCTAGCCATGTTTTGTGTCCCAGTGTGATGATTCTGGCTTTTATTCTCGAAAGCATTCCGTGATGCCACTTAGTAATAGGTATTCTGTTCCTGGGTTCTTGAACCCGAGATTCACTCTACCTACTTCATGTTGATAGTAATTGCTAGTGCCTTTAGGATATTAGTAACCTTTGCGATAGTCCTTGAAGTCCGTGGTATCTTCTTCTTCCAAATACCATGAACTACTTATGGCAGATGTTTATTGGATCAAAAAAAAGTCACAATTAGAGTACTCTTGAGGAGTTCTCCATTCATAAATCGTGACTCTGCCAGTTCTACCTTTCTGCATGGGTTATCCGGAAGAAATATGTTGAACTTGGTTCGACATACTAATCTATGCATCCACAACTCAGAAAATTATATGTTCCTTTGAGTTTTTCTCTTTAGTTGCATTCTGACCCTCGTCTATCAATTGATAGTCAAGAGTATGCATTCATTCGTTCATCGATGCCTATTACTCTTGTGGTCCGTCAAGCCATTCTGTCCTGAATGACTTGGAGAAACAAACTCCAGTACCTCTTCCATATCTAGGATTGGGTCAAAACAATTGTACTCCGCAGATCAAACTGCCAATCCAGCTTTTGCTCTGTTCTACCTTGGAGTATTACCATCTTTTATATCGGGATTGTTATAGGAATTGCACACCATCCTATGAACTCTTGGTACAGTGATACTTCTTGCCATCATTGTCATTCCTTGGTCTTCGTGTTGATGCAACCGGAATACCGACAAATGAATTGTGATGTGTGAAATCAATACGCCTAGCAACTTCGTTGCTGGGTAGTTAAGGACAATAATTTCATTCTTAGTGTGTTGGCTATTGAATCATCATTCTAAGATTGATCGTGCTACCTAGTCCATTCTCCTGGTTCACTCCTCGATCGATGAGTTAGGATTATTTCAAATCCTTGCTCTATTGATCATATCGTCTTGCCCTGAAAAGCAAGATTGTTCTCGAGCTTAGTAACATACCGGTGGTTCGTGATTTTCTGAATATCTTCTCAGAAGTATTACCAGGTTGTCACCTGACCGCTATGTTGAGTTCGTGATCAAGTTGGTTTCTTGTGAACCACCTTATCTCCAAGAATCGGTGTTAGATATCCCTGAGCTAGTTGGTTAAGCTAAACGACAACTTGGAGGGTTGGAAGATAAAAGCTTGCCTGACTTAGTTCGTTCCAAAGGGATATTCTTGTGTAGTGTGTGTTGAAGAAAGATGATATCTTCATCGATTGGTCCCTGTGATCAGTTGCTGGACCTATTGTCTTATCAATCCTTTGATTTGAGTGTGGGCTATCGTCAAATCAAGTTAGAACCAACGATGTTCGTAATGTTGTCTTACTCGTGGTTGATCCCTCGAGCATACACCATTATATTCTTTGGTCTGACCAATGCTATCACCGTGTTCACTTAACTATGGAATTCCTTTTAAAAGGGAACCTGGATGAATTGTTGTTGAGCCCATCGACAACATCCTTATCTTCTCCATGATTCTGTTGGACATTAAGCTAGTGTTGGAAACTTTGTAAACAATGCCTTCGAGTTCCGTCTCTGAGGTATATGTTTGGATGAAAGAAGTGACTTCCTTTGATTCACGTGCATTTGATGTAAGTTGCCGTCGTGAATTCGAGAAAGATTGTTTTGTTTCTTTTGGAATCATCCCAAATCAGTCATGCACGTGCGAAGAATTCTGTGGTCTGTTAGACTGATCATCTTCATTCCATATGTATATCCTAGCACACCAAGCCACTGATTGACTTGTTCAAGGAAAAGAAGTCTATGCTTGGGATCTAATCCATGCACTTGCGTAAAGACTTCGATATCCTCGATGATGGTTCCCCACCTGAACTCGGTAGTGTTTAATTATAAGACTACTACGTGGCCATGCTTGTCTGGGACAACGTGTTCACATGTTTGTAGCAGATCCAGCTCATGTTTTGGAGCTTGCTATCGTAGTTCATCTCCCGAGAATCTCGCAACGTCATCTCGTCGATTTGTGTTGCAAACTTTCGTTTTCCTCCTAGACTCAATGAGTCTGGAATATCCTGACACCAACCAGATCTGAGTCTCAGGCAGATATGATGGTTGGAACATTTCCCAAGAACTATAATATTGGTCCCTCGATAACCGGTAAAGTGGATGTCGTGGCCAACACACCCCGCCGGAAGACCTATTATTATAATATCTTGATTGAAGAAGTTGGCCACCTCCCCATAAGGATTTCGTAGGATTTACCTCCGTAACTGTTCCTTATGGATTCTATTGCTCCCGAAGTCCGACCTTTACTTGATGTTCTAGTTAGCAAACCATATCTAAGAATGGGTTACACTAGCACGTCAAGGAGAACATTAGAAGCGAAGTGCTAAATGTCTCTCGGTCGATCATCCAGATTTTGTTTCCTTGGCCTCGCTAGGGTGAAATCTGAGTTGATGTTATCTTCCTATGCATCTGGATCGTCCATCGTTATTCATCATGGTGGTAAGTTGTGTTGCCAGGACCCTTGACACGGATGTTGGTAAAACCCTGATGAATATGGAAATGCTCAAGTTCTTGAGAGCACGCACAAGCGCTAGGTGTTATCATCGGCACTAACTGGGTTTGCTCTCAGTTTCCTCGGCAATGCTATGATCTTTTCAAACAGTGAATCCACTCTCTTTTGTTGGGTTCTTCCCCAGTTACCAGAATCATTCCCAGCATTTGCATTTTGTTCCCAGCTTGCACCGTCAATGTGCCATTCTACCATGGGTCTCTTCCATCTCCGGTGATAAGCAAATTCATCCATTACGTTGTCTTCAACAAGGTAATCCACATCATCCAAGTCCGAGTATGCCATTCTACCGACCCCCTCCAAACGATCGCTCGAGAATTGCCTTAGGTTGGTTTAAAGAGTCTCAATGATCTCTGAATCAAAGGTAATTCTTTTTGCCACTTAAGGGGAGATATCTACGAGTCACGGTTCCGAAGGTGTCTCGTTGTGGTATCATGGCAACTCAACTCCTCGCTACGTTGACAACCGTTCACCACCTTCTTAGGTGTGGAATCGTTGTCTACCTAGTGAACCTTCGTCATCTGTTCCACTCCATTCCTCTAGAGGTGTGCTTCGTCTCTCAGCTCGAGAGATGTTGCTATGTCCCATTCCGTGAGTCAATCCTGAGTTGTTCATTCCTTGAGAAGATTAATTCTTCTAGAGTTTTCCTTCCCTCTTCTTGTCATGTTAGTTGGAGTTCTTAGAGAAAGACTTCGAGGCAATGATGGTGATCGAATCAACGTTCCTATGAAGTGCAACCTGGATCGTGAAGATTATACTAGTTTGCGTTTCCCCTTCACCCTACCCTACGCTTGAATCTCGGGACGAGATTTTTGTTTAGTGGGGGTGAGTTGTCACATCCTTGGTCCTGTTATGCACTAGGCTAGACCTCTTGTGAGCATCATGTTTTATTTCAAATGAAATTTGAATTGAGGAGTTTTCAAAGCCTCAGAAACCTCTAAAAATAACCAACAATTAAATCTTCTCAAATGTGTCCAAGAAAATGTTCCTGTTATTCCATGGAAATATTGGTAAGAGGTAAAATTTAAACCAATATTTTTGGAGTCACAGAGATAATTATTTTGGTCATTTGATTTAATCCAATAACTATTTGCTTTGGATTTATATTTAAATATATATTAAATATGACTCCAATAATTCTGGAGGTTGTGAGTGGCTTTGTATATATTTTAGCAAGCCACATAAAAATCTACAGAATTTATTTAAATAATTTAGTTGCTAAACTAAATCAAAACAAACTACAGAAAATAGAAAACAGTAAATAATAAAACAGAGAGAGAAGGGAATTACCTGGCGCCACTTACCTGGCCCAGCTGGCCAGCCCATCTGGCCGGCCCAGCCCACCTCCTTCCCCCCCCCCCCTTGTCATCTTCCTCCTTTGCCAGGAGGACAGACACCGCACGCACGCGCGCACGCGGAGGCCTCCACCTCCTGCTTCGCCGTGGCAGCCTCCCCGACTCCCTCGCGACGCCACGGAGACGCCCTCGACCCCCTCG
>NC_041382.1:423570174-423578831 GCF_002162155.2 Triticum dicoccoides
GTGCTCCTGAGCTCCGCAGTGCCTCCCTCGACCTCCCCGTCGGCTCACGCGACCGGAGAAGCCCCGAAGCGCCGTCCCGACGCTTTTCCCCTCCTCGGCCACCGAGGACCGCCGCCGTCGATTCGCCGCCTCCGACGCCTCCCCGAGCTCTCCGAGATCACCGACGACCCCGCCGTGAGCTTCTCTACCGACCCCCCCTTCTCCCATGTCCATTAGCTCGTCGTATCCGTCGTTTCCGTCGAGACCGAGACCTCACCGGCGCCGGACTTGTCGCCGTCGTCGTTTTGGTTCACCTCCGTCCAAACCGAGCACGCAGTCGTACTCAGAGCACTCCCAGGAGCCCGTAGCGCCCACCAACCCCTCCTCCCATGCACCATAGCGCCGAACCCGCCGTTGCCCGAACTCCGGCCGCCGCCACGAGCTCGACTCCGGCGAGCCCGCTCCACCCCAGCTCCTCCCACTTGCACTACTAGACGCACGCGACCCCCAGCTACGCATAGGACCAATCCGCCGTCCAAATGGTCGCCTGTGGGCGAAGCCCGACACGCTCCGCCGCCACTGACCTCGCCGGCGACGAGCCGTCGGCCTAACCCCGGTCTAGTTAACCACTAATGACCCAGCTAACCCTCCCCAGAGCCACTAACGTATGGGCCCCACGCCTTAGTTAATCTTTATTATTTTCTGTTAAGTGTTAACCTAACCACCATGGGCCCACACGTCAGCTTTGACCGTGCTGACGTGGCTGTTGACCCGGCCCCACCTGTCATTGGCACTATCCAGCCCCAGTCACTGACCAGTGGACCCCACTGGTCAGGTTTGACCTGGACCCGCCTAGTTGACCCGCTGACGTCATAGTGACGCAATGCTGACGCAATAAGTATTTTCTGGATTTATTATAATTCAGGAAATTCCAGAAAATGCCTAAAACTTCAATAAATCATAGAAAATTAACCGTAACTCCAAATTAAATAAATTATATATGAAAAATTATCAGAAAAATTCAAGGAATCCATCTGTACCATTTTCATGCATGTTAGAACAACTTATAGCTGCTGTTTAGCACAAATCAATTAAATGGCATTTGAATAATCACATATGGAGTTTGAATTTGAATCTTGTATTCAAACCAACTTCATTTAATCTGTTGCTAGTTGCATTAGCCCAAAACACATTCATTTTGCCATGTCATGATCATGCATCATATTGTGCATCGCATTGATTGTGTTCCCTTCTGTGTTGCCGGTATTTGTCCCCTCTCAATAGACGTGATACCGATGATGCGATCGTTGACACTGATGAAGACTCAATGTTATCTTCAGAAGTGCCAGGCAAGCAAAACCCCCTTGTTCATTCCGATAAAATCCCACTCTCTCGCTCCTGCTCTCTTTTACTGCATTAGGACAACAACGACATATTTGTTACTTGCTGCGGTAGCTGAACCCCTTTATCCTTTGCATGACCTGTCATTGCCACAGTAAATAGATGAAACCCACTACCATGAGTAGGAGTTGTTTGAGCCCTGTTGTGCCTACTCATTCATGCTTGCTTGTCATGCCTGCTACTGCTTAGAGTTGAGTCAGGTCTGATTCATCGGGGATGAATCAGAGGCGTGTGAACATGTCATACTGTGTGTGAGCTAAGTGTGTGAACACGATTCGGTAAAGGTAGCGGTGAGAGGCCATGTAGGAGTACATGGTGGGTTGTCTCATTGCAACCGTCCTCAGGAACTGAGTTCTGTGTTTGTGATCCATGATTCAGCTACTACCATACATTGGGCCCTGAAATATGACCCCGCTCGACTTCTTATTCACCCTAGTCCTCTGTCCAGGAGTTGCAAGTAGTTTCTGGTGTTTGTAGCTTACTGGAGGCCGTGGACAGCGCTGACCATAGGGGTGGGCTGTGATGCGGTAGGTACGTGGCACGGTGTACCGGATGCCCGTTTGGTATCTCGGGAACCCTGTTCACATCGTTTGGGGCTGTGAGCGAAACTCCGGCCGGATCTCCTCATGGATGGAACCCGAATAGGCGATAAACCTGGACTAGAGACTTGAGTGTTTAGGTAGGTCGTGGTCTACACCCACGTCGGCTTTCGCTTGAAGTCTGCCGAGCACATGTCGTGTGCAGACGCTAAGTGGTGGAAACATGTATGAAGAAGTACACCCCTGCAGGGTTAATATGATCTATTCGAATAGCCGTGTCCGCGGAAAAGGACTTCTGGGTTGCTTATATCAGTTCATAGACAAGTGAAAGTGGATACTCTAAAATATGCAAGATAAGCGTGAGTGCTATGGATGGCGTTCTCGTAGGGAGACGGGAGCGGATCCATAGTGGTGTATTGATATGGTGAATATGTGGACTCGTGTGCGCCACCTCAAAGAGTCGCTTGCAGTCGTAGTTCAGGATAGCCACCGAGTCGAAGCTGGCTTGCTGCAGTTAAACCCCACCATCCCCTTGTTGAAAATGATGCATATGTAGTTAGTTCTGATGTAAGTCTTGCTGGGTACATTTGTACTCACGTTTGCCTATTTTATGTTTTTGCAGAGAGACTTCAGTCTCACTAGTAGTTCCACGTGGACTTCGACGTTTAGCTTGTTACCTCAGCTACGATCTTGTGCCCTCGGCAGGATCTGATAGATAGTCAGGCTTCTCAGTCTTTTTCATTTATAGATGTCTGTACCCAGACATGATAGCTTCCGCTTGTGCTTTGATTTGTATGCTTTGAGTGTTGGGTCATGAGACCCATGTTTGTAATATCTCGCTCCTCGGAGCCTAATGAATAAATTACTTGAGTCGTAGAGTCATGTTGTGATGCCATGTTGTATTTGCACATATCAAGCATATTGTGTGTATGTTATTGAAATGCTTGGTATGTGTGAGATCTGACCATCTAGTTGTTTATCCTTAGTAGCCTCTCTTACCGGGAAATGTCTCCTAGTGTTTCCACTGAGCCATGGTAGCTTGCTACTGCTCCGGAACACTTAGGCTGGCCGGCATGTGTCCTTCTTCGTTCCTGTGTCTGTCCCTTCGGGGAAATGTCATGCTTTGAGTACCGGAGTCCTGTTAGCCCGCTACAGCCCGGTTTACCGGAGTCCTGCTAGCCCAGTGCTACAGCCCGGACCCACTTGCTGATGACCGACACGTTCGAAGCTGGGTCATGGATGCCTGTCCCTGTAAGTCTGTGCCACTTTGGGTTTACGACTAGTCATGTCAGCCCGGGCTCCTTATCATATGGATGCTAGCGACACTATCATATATGTGAGCCAAAAGGCGCAAACGGTCCCGAGCAAAGGTAAGGCGACACCCGTGGGGATACCGTGCGTGAGGCCGCAAAGTGATATGAGGTGTTACCGGCTAGATCAATGTGACATCGAGTCGGGGTCCTGACACGAATCTCGGGTTGGGGGTCCCGAACTATGCGTCTAGGCGGATGGTAACAGGAGGCAGGGGACACGATGTTTACCCAGGTTCGGGCCATCTTGATGGAGGTAAAACCCTACGTCCTGCTTGATTATTCTTGATGATATGAGTAGTACAAGAGTTGATCTACCACGAGATCAGAGAGGCTAAACCCTAGAAGCTAGCCTATGGTATGATTGTATGTTGTCCTACGGAGTAAAACCCTCCGGTTTATATAGACACCGGAGGGGGCTGGGGATACACAGAGTCGGTTAAAAGGAAGGAGATCTACATATCCGTACTGCCAAGCTTGCCTTCCACGCCAAGGAGAGTCCCATCCGGACATGGGACGAAGTCTTCAATCTTGTATCTATAGTCCAATAGTCCGGCGGTCCGGATACCCCTAATCCTGGACTCCCTCACTCATGTTGGTACTCCACCGTCGATTCCTCGACGGACAAACTCTTCTCTACCTCTGCCACGCGCAACTCCTCCTCCCAGCGCTCCTCGATCTCCGCCACCTCCTGCATCTCTACCTCCCGCTCGACGACCTCACTAGGAAGCAGGTGCTCCATGGCCACCGCCGCCTTTTCGGACGTGGGTTGCATGCTGGAGTCTAAGGTGGCCTAGAATATCTTGGCGTGTGCATCCTCGAACTTGGCGTGGATGGCCTCGACCCGGGCCAGGGCGACATTGGCGGCACAGACGGCGGCTCGAGCGCTCTCGGCATTTGCAGCCACTATCACAGCAGTAGCTGCAGCCGTCTCGGCTGCTGCAGCTACCTTGTTGGCTGCCGCAGACGCCCTCTCAACGGAAGCGGCCGCGCTCAATGCGGGTGCGGCGGCACTCTCGGCGTAGGCGGACGCTCTCTCGGTGCAGGCGGCGGCGCTTGGGGGGGACGCGACCATCGTACAAGCCTTCACGAAGTGCTTCCATGGCGTCATCTTTGCAAGAAGGGGGTGCGGGAATGGGGATCGGGATTCGTGGATTCGGGGGTTGCCGGCACTGGAGCAGATGAGTCGGCGAAGCTTAAGGAGGGAGACTTAAATAGACCCAGATATTTTCATCGCAAACAGTTCCTACAAAACAACTATGTGTGATGTTGTAGATATTTTTATTAGCTGTGAAAGATGAATTTGGAGTAAAGTGGCAACGGATGGTCTTTTAAATGTACGAGAAATTTTATAGTACTAATACAACTGTCATGTCAAATTTTGGAAAATTCCAGGGGTCATTTAACCTTTTAAGACATTTAAGTGATTTTCTAGCCATTTAATGACTGTAATTGAAATTTGAACTACATGTACATGCAATAGCTAACCATAACGATTTGAAAAATCATATTGTGTGTACTTGTGTGCGATTTAATTCCATGTGCAGTAATTTGGAAGGAATTTTTAAACATAATTGTCTAACAGCTATGACACAATTAAACATGGAGTGCCATGGCATTTAAATTCCAAAAAAAATATCAGAAACACATGAAACCTTGGTTGATGCAATATCATGCTACCAAGTTGGCATGTGTGACGAAAGTTTGGACACACACACCTCACAAACCGGAGCAAGTCACTAGAAGGCTCGTGGTTCCGAGAGGGAACAATGCATGTTTGATGACGAACGGGAGATAGCTTCCTCTTACAGCCTTAAATTTTTTTCTACATGTAACGTGCACTAATACAACTGTCATGTGAAAATTTGGAAAATTTCAGGGGTCATTTGACCTTTTAAGACATTTAAGTGATTTTCTAGCCATTTAATCACTGTAATTCAAATTTGAACTACATCAACATGCAACGGCTAACCATAACGGTTTGAAAAATCATATTTGTGTACTTGTGTGCGAGTTAATTCCATGTGCAGTAAATTAGAAGGAATTTTCAAACATATTTGTCTCACGACATGGACACATGCACATGTAAGCATGGAGTGACATGGCATTTTAATTCCAAAAACTAAAAAAAATCAGAAACACGTGAAATCTTGGTTGATGTAATGTCATGCCACGAAGATGATGTGGTAAAAAAATTTGTCATGTTTGACGATAGTTTGGACACACCCCCGTCACAAACCGGAGCAACTCACTAGAAGGCTCGTGGTTCCGAGAGGGAACAATGCATGTTTGATGACGAACGGGAGATAGCTTCCTCTTACGGCCTTTAAATTTTTTCTACGTTTAACATGCACTACTACAACTGTAATGTGAAAATTTGGAAAATTCTAGGGGTCATTTGACCTTTTAAAGACATTTAAGTGATTTTCTAGCCATTTAATGACCATAATTCAAATTTGAACTACATCTACATGCAACGCCTAACCATAACGGTTTGAAAAATCATATTTGTGTACTTGTGTGCGAGTTAATTCCATGTGCAGTAAATTAGAAGGAATTTTCAAACATATTTGTCTCACGACATGGACACATGCATATGTATGCATGGAGTGACATGGCATTTTAATTCCAAAAAATATACATCAGAAACACATGAAAACTTGGTTGATGTAATGTCATGCCACCAAGATGATGTGGTAAAAAATTTGGCCGGTGTGACGAAAGTTTGGACACACACCCCTCACAAACTGGAGCAACTCACTAGAAGGCTCGTGCTTCCGAGAGGGAACAATGCATGTTTGAGGACGAACGAGAGATAGCTTCCTCTTACAGCCTTCAAATTTTTTCTACGTGTAACATGCACTAATACAACTGTCATGTGAAAATTTGGAAAATTTCATGAGTCATTTGACCTTTTGAAGACACTTAAGTGATTTTCTAGCCATTTAATGACCATAATTCAAATTTGAACTACATCTACATGCAACAGCTAACCATAACGGTTTGAAAAATCATATTTGTGTACTTGTGTGCGAGTTAATTCCATGTGCAGTAAATTAGAAGGAAATTTCAAACATATTTGTCTCACGACATGGACACTTGCATATGTATGCATGGAGTGCAATGGTATTTTAATTCCGAAAAATTAAAAAAATATCAGAAACACGTGAAATCTTGGTTGATGTAATGTCATGCCACCAAGATGATGTGGTAAAAAAATTGTCATGTTTTACGAAAGTTTGGACACACACCCCTCACAAGCCGGAGCAACTCACTAGAAGGCACGTGGTTCCGAGAGGGAACAATGCATGTTTGATGACGAATGGGAGAAAGCTTCCTCTGGCGGCCTTCAAATTTTTCTACGTTTAACGTGCACTACTACAACTGTAATGTGAAAATTTGGAAACTTCTAGGGGTCATTTGACCTTTTAAAGACATTTAAGTGATTTTCTAGCCATTTAATGACCATAATTCAAATTTGAACTACATCTACATGCAACGCCTAACCATAACGGTTTGAAAAATCATATTTGTGTGCTTGTGTGCGAGTTAATTCTATGTGCAATAAATTAGAAAGAATTTTCAAACATATTTGTCTCACGACATGGACACATCCACATGTATGCATGGAGTGACATGGTATTTTAATTCAAAAAAATTAGAAAAATATCAGAAACACATGAAACCTTGCTTGATCTAATGTCATGCCACCAAGATGATGTGGTACAAAAATTGGCATGTTTGATGAAAGTTTGGACACACACCCCTCACAAACCGAAGCAACTCACTAGAAGGCTCGTGGTTCCGAGAGGAACAATGCATGTTTGATGACGAACGGGAGATAGCTTCCTCTTACGGCCTTCAATTTTTTTTCTACATTTACGTGTACTACTACAACTGTAATGTGAAAATTAGGAAAATTATAGGGGTCATTTGACCTTTTAAAGACATTTAAGTGATTTTCTAGCCATTTAATGATCGTAATTCAAATTTGAACTACATCTACATGTAATGGCTAACCATAAGGGTTTGAAAATCCATATTTGTGTACTTGGGAGCGAGTTAATTCCATGTGCAGTAAATTAGAAGAAATTTTTCAAACATATTGGTCTCACGACATGGACACATGCATATGTATGCATGGAGTGCCATGGCATTTTAATTCCAAAACATTAAAAAATGATCAGAAAAACATGAAACCTTCCTTGATGTAATGTCATGCCACCAAGATGATGTGGTAAAAAAATTGGCATGTTTGAAGAAAGTTTGGAAACACACCCCTCACAAACCGGAGGAACTCACTAGAAGGCTCGTGGTTCCGAGAGGGAACAATGCATGTTTGATGACGAACAGGAGATAGCTTCCTCTTATGGCCTTCAATTTTTTTACGTTTAACGTGCACTACTACAACTGTACTGTGAAAAATTGGCAAATTCTAGCAGTCATTTGACCTTTTAAAGGCATTTAAGTGGTTTTCTAGCCATTTAATGACCGTAATTCAAATTTGAAATACATCTACATGCAACGGCTAACCATAAGGGTTTGAAAAATCATATTTATATACTTGTGTGCGAGTTAATTCCATGCGCAGTAAAATAGAAGGAATTTTCAAACATATTGCTCTCACGACATGGGCACATGCATGGAGTGCCATGGCATTTTAATTCCAAAAAATTAAAAAATGATTAGAAAAACATGAAACCTTGCTTGATGTAATGTCATACCACCAAGATGATGTGGTAAAAAAATTGGCTTGTTTGACGAAAGTTTGGACACACACCCCTCACAAACTAGAGCAGCTCACTAGAAGGTTCGTGGTTCCAATAGGGAACAATGCATGTTTGATGATGAACGGGAGATAGCTTCCTCTTACGGCCTTAATTTTTTTTTCTATGTTTAACATGCACTAATACAACTACCATGTGAAAATTTGGAAAAATTTCAGGGGTCATTTGACCTTTTAAAGACATTTAAGTGATTTTCTAGCCATTTAATGACCGTAATTCAAATATGAACTACATCTACATGCAACGGCTAACCATAACGGTTTGAAAAATCATATTTTTGTGTACTTGTGTGCGAGTTAAAAAATCATCAAACGATATAAATATCTAGTGTTCAAAAAAGAAAATGTAAAGATCTGGCAAGACAACCGTCCCGCACACGATTGACACTCTATCTCGCGGCTCAAGGTTTGGTAGGTGAGTGGCGGGGATCATTAATCAGACACGGTTCTGTATTGGAAACCGTCAGCTATTATGTTCACACACGGATTTTGTTGCGGGAGTCGTGTGTAATTCAAATTACAGTACTTGTAAATTCCGGCGACCGGTGTGTGTACTGTTCCCGTCAATCTATATTCCGGCCGTCAATAAATACTACCTTGCTCACGTCATCCCGCCTGCATTCTCATCTACATCCTCCCCTC
>NC_041382.1:423579406-423653415 GCF_002162155.2 Triticum dicoccoides
CGGTCTGCCCACGCGCCGATGAGGAGTCGCCCTCCCCCCCCCTGAAGGACGCTCACTAGAATAGCAGCGATGAGGACCCCTATGCTCCGCCGGACGAGGTTACGCTAGACCCCCCCAACTTTGGATTGGTTTTGAGGCTAGTACAATCTTTGTCTGTGAAAGTCGCTGCCACTGGCTGAGAAAGCCAGGCAAGTGGCATTCAAGAAGGAGATGACGGAGGAGGAAGCCAGGTGCCAGGCGGCCTGTGAAGCCCATGATGCCGCTTGGAAAAAGGAGGCGGTGGAGCTTTGGGGGCGGGCGCGTTGTCGTGCGGAGGAGGTGTACGAAGACGGGTACTTCGTGAGAAAGGTCATAGGCGTTGGGCGCCTCGTCGCTGCGTGGAGGTGGGCCAATAAGCTCCAGTGTGCCAACGACGAGGAGCTCCGGTGGGCGCCCAATGAAATGGCAAGATTGTTCATGCGCATCCGCCAGCCAGAGGCAGATCGGTGTGTCAAGCACTGCGAGGCGGAGGAGATGGAGTACTGCCTCCGCACTGGGAAGATGCCGCGCACCAGGGAGCTGTTGGCGAGGGGTTGCCGGAATACTGGCCCCATGAGGGATTATTAGTTTTAGTATTGTTCGTTTTCAATTTTATGCATTGTACCTAGTAGTTAAGTATCATCGCGTATATGTGATGATATTATATATATATTCTGTGATGAACTGATGAACAATTAATTTATATATATATATATATTATGAATTGCATTTTCTATCTGTTTTGTATACTAATTTGAATCTAGCTGTTATCATCAACATATACAGAATGGAAAGCGTATATACACACATTGAAATAGAACATATAAGAACGAAAAACAGAGTACACACATTGAAACAAAGAAATAAACAGAGCAATACTATGATTGCTGTGAATACATAGTTATCCAAGTCGAAACGACTCAACAAAATAAAACGCGTCCATGAGACCATGACCAGTAGCCCTTTCCTACGGTAGCTCTTGGCTCTGCCTGAACTCGTGTAGGCGTTCGTCCAAGCGGTCGACCAGCTCGCGGTACATCTGGAGGGCGACCTCGAGCTCCAAGTTGGCTATTTCATTAGAGATCACCAGCTCAAGGATGCGATGGCCATGTTCATCTACTGCGCTTAGGTGGATTCTTGGGCCAAGGATGCGGTCGAGCATACCGACCAGCGCGTTGGCATCGAGCGGGCTGCGGACAAGGCGAATGGCACGACCCATGTGAACAGCGCGGCGGGCGTCCGGTGTAAGTACGGCACGACCGGCCTCTGGTGCAAGTACGGTGTAGAGGGCCTCTGCCCACTCCTGGCGAGGAATGGGGGTACTGATGGGACGTGTGCCCAGCTGCGACACCGTGTCAATAGCAGGCAAGCGACGATGGATCCGCTCTTGCTGTGCGACGCATCGCGCCTCTCGCTCTGAGGCGAGCCGCAGCCTACCGGCGCGGATGCACCTAGCTTGCTCTGCGGCACGCCATCGATCATGTTGTGCGGCGAGCTGTAGCCTGTCGGTGCTGACATGCCTATCTTGATCCGCGGTGCTCAAGCGCCATGCACTAAAGGTCTGCTCAACCCTGGGGATGACGCGCATCAGGGCGTTGTCCATCGCATTGCCAGGGAGCGCCTCGGACTCAACGGGTCGTGGTGCTTGCTCGGTTTCCTCGTCGACGAGGTTGATGGCAGAGGCGACGCTTTGGTGGGTTGGCATACTTGGAAAAGGTGGATGTGCTACAGGCTGCGCTTGTCGCCTCCATGCGCCGCGCACCGCCTAGGTTTATGCGCAATATCGCTGGGTGGCGGGAAACAGGTGAGGAAATGGCGGGAAACGGTGGCGTGTTCATAAAATGCCATCAATTATTGGAAGTTTAGCATAGTAGGAACATCGAGCTAGCACAAGAAGTAGATGATGATCAGATGAACACGGACCACACTAGGGAACCCGTCAGTGATGAATTCATCAATCGCAAACGGGTGAATACTAGCAAGCGTTTGCCCACAACACATACGGCTTATTCCATCACAAACAGGTCAGATGGATCAACTATATGCCATGTATCGCACATTGTCAAAAAGTAATGCGGTAGACCTTCTTTAACACGTGTTAAAAAATAAAAAATAAGGACCTCGAGGCCAATGGCCAATAGATGTTGTGTAGACAGAGCATATCACATACGTCTTATTAGAAGCAATCGTCTGTGTTGTTATCAGTCTTCGCACACGTTTCCGATTACAGACCTGTTTGCCGCGTATCACACACATCTTGTTAAGTTGAACCATTTATGTTCTCTTGTCTCAACGCAAACAGTTCATCCGAGTGAAACGCATGCCGTATATCGCACACACCTTGATCTGGCTGACCGTTTGTTTTGTGTTGCCTAATCACAAACAGTTCATCCGAGTGAACCGTATATTGCATATCGCACACACCTTCATCTAGCTGCCCGTTTCTTTTGTTCCTCCTCATCACAAATAGTTAATTGAATGGAACCATATGCCCCGCATCGCACACGCAACTAAAATCTGTTTCGTGTTTGATGCATCCTCCATCACAAACGTTTTGCACCTTTTTGACGATTTTTTACACCACCGTATGTGATTATTGCATCGCACACAGTTTCGTCGAAGGGTCTCTAATCGTAGTGTCGCGTTACCAGCATCCTACAGTAGTGGCTGTTCAACAAGGGGCCCTAGCTTTTGTATGTGCTTATGCACAGAAATAGAATTAAATGTCATCATGCATCCATGAGTTGGTTGCGGAACTGAACATGAGCTAACATCCCTTTCTTCTGGTGTGCATGCAAATCTGCTTGTGGATAGCGCGTGGGATTTTGGGTGTGATCTAATTAGGAGGAGGTGCATACTGGACATGCTGAGGGCTGTATGCTTGTTCCTGCACAAGTCTACTTTGTTTCTACAAAATCACATGTTGGAAAGCAAATTTTGTCAACATAAGTTTTTGTAGCGACCAGACCTCAAACGGTCCAATCTCTGTGCTCCGGTGTCATCCCTGGATCAGTAATGCTGACACCACCCAGTACTTGAAGGATTTATAACAGAGTAACAATCACACACTTATTACATCGAGTGTCTCAAAAGAGAACTTATTACAATAAATATGGCTTAAGGCCATCTAATAACGATAACAGCGGAAGGCTTGGAAGATAAGTGAGTCCATCAACTCCAACGACATCACTGAGTATAGAACCACGACCTAAAACTCCTTAATCGTCATCTGAAAAGTCTGCAACATTAACGTTGCAGCCCGAAACGGGTCAGCACATGGAATATGCTGGCAATGTAACACATAGAGAATAATGGAATGAAACAGCTATTCTACATGCATATTTGGCTAGTGGAAGGCTCTATGGTTACAGTTTTGCGTAAAGCCAATTTTTCCCTACTACAAAGGAATAAATTTATTTAACTATCATGGTGGTTGTTAAACATTGAGAATGGTTGACAGCATTCTCATTCCCAATTAAGCATCATCATTAAACAAACCCATCAAAATTAATTTTATAGTAACATGTTGAGATTCACATGATAATCCAGGTACTAGATACTCAAAATGTCCATAACCGGGGACACGGCTAACCATGATTAGTTATACACTCTGCAGAGGTTTGTGCACTTTTCCCCACAAGTCTCGATCTCCTCCATTGGATTTCTCGCACTACACGGTGTTTGAAAAACGGATAACCGAGACATAGTCTTTCAGAAGCGCTAGCACCTTACGATGGGTAGACCATACCACCTACATCCCCTACATCTGCTAGTCTACCACTGTAAGAGTTCGCACGACTTAGTCAACTATGCTAGAGCCCATAATAGCTTGTGGCTGCACACGGAAGTTTCTAGCATGAACAATCTCATGATCCCTTTGAGCCTGGGTGGCGGTCCGAAAAAAACATGCAATCCTGGAATACCCAGGTACCTCAATCCACCCAGATGTGTGTTTAAGTTGCCACCTTAAATAAACCATTAATTAACAATCTCACATCTGTCATGGATACACTCACCCAATCCACGTCTACTAGCATAGCATGGCATAATAAGCAAACATAGAAGTAACTCCCCGAAGGTTTGATAATAAACAGGTAATAGGTACTACCTCAACTACTTCCCAAATCCACAATTTTAATTAGATTCTAATCATGCAATGTGTGAGGATTGATCTAATGCAATAAAACTGGGTAGTAGGAGGTATGATCAAAGTGTTACTTGCCTTGCTGATGATCCGCGAAACCTAGCGATTCGAAGTAGCAAGCGGTGCACTCCGGATACTCTATCGCAAACAAACAAGCATACAATAAGTACTCAACTAATGCACGGGTAAAACTCAAATAAGAGATCTAACTAGAAAGTTCAACTTAAGAACTTCGGTTGGCAAAAAGAATCAAATCGAACGAAGCAACGAAACACAAACGGCAAAAGAAACAGGCTTCGTTTACTATTCTGGGTCTAAGGCAATTTTTACGGTGGCAAAAACTTGTTTAAATTGGTTAAACAGAAAGAGAGTTTCGAGACGAAACTCTAGGCGCTCAAATCGCCTGATTCCGATAAACGAGCGAAAAGTTAGACTAAAACGAAAATCTAATCAGAGATCGCGATCAGAAAAATCGCGGATTTAATCCGAGAAAAAGAAAAACGATGAACGTTCGTTAAAATGAATGAACGGGTGAACGCCCACTATTTAAATAAACCAGAAAAACCGATCTACTTAAAAATACCGAAACTAAAAAAACAAACAAAACCGTCGGAAAAACCGAACGGTTTTTCGAAAAAAAACCGGGGCGAAAAGAAAAAAACTACCTCCGGCGGTCCGGCGAACGGCGGCGAGGCGGCGGCGGGGCGGCGAGGGGCGGCGGCGGCAAAGGCAGCGTCGGCGCGACAAAGGCGGCGGCGGCGCAGGGCTAGGGCGGCTAGGGATTGGGGGGTCTGGCTGGGCCTCCCCGGCTTATAAAGCCGGATGGGCCTAGTGTCCGGGTCGGACACGGCCCGTAGGTTGGTTGCGTTTTTTTAAATAAAGTTACGCTCAGAAAAAACAAAAGGAATACTAAACGGACTCCAAAAATCCCGAAATAACTTTTCCCCGGCTTCTAAAATCAAGCCGCACAGGATGAACATTTATTTGGGGCCTAAATGCAATTTTAAAAAACACGCATTTTTTCCTAAATTCAAATAAAATAGCAAATAAAACCAAATAAAATCTTAATTGATTTTTCTATTAAATCCTCAATATTTCTTTATTTTGGGAAAGTCATGTTATTCCCTCTCTCATATTTTTTTATAATAGAAATGATTGAAGATAAAATAAATAAAATCAAAAGATCCTATTTTCAAAATTTGAGACAACTCAAATGTGAAAATAACGAAATCCCCAACTCTCTCCGAGGGTCCTTGAGTTGCGTGAAATTTCTAGGATCATCTAAAATGCAATAAATATGATATGCAATGATGATCTAGTGTATAACATTCCAAATTGAAAATTTGGGATGTTACAAACCTACCCCCTTAAGATGAATCTCGCCCTCGAGATTCGGGTTGGCTAGAAAATAGGTGAGGGTGGTCCTTCAGAAAATCTTCCTCTCATTCCCAGGTGGCTTCATCCTACGTGTGGTGGCTCCACTGAACCTTGCAAAACTTGATAACCTTGCTGCGGGTGACTCAATTGGCATACTCTAGAATCTTAACTGGTTTCTCCTCATAGGTCAAATCACTATCCAACTGAATCGCTTCCAGTGGTACCGTATCTCTCAGCGATATGTCAGCCATCTCTACGTGGCACTTCTTCAACTGGGATACATGGAACACGTCGTGAACTCCGGACAATCCTTCGGGCAATTCCAACTTATAGGAAACTTCTCCCATATGCTCCAAAACTTTGTATGGGCCTACAAAACGTGGCGCTAATTTTCCCTTAACTCCAAAGCGCTTAACTCCTCGAAGTGGTGATACTCGAAGATAAACTCGGTCTCCGACTTCGTAAATTGTCTCCTTGCGTTTAGAATCTGCATAACTCTTCTGCCTGGATTGAGCTACCTTCAGCCTGTCGCGGATTAATTTCACTTTCTGTTCAGATTCCTTTATCAGATCCGGTCCAAACAACTGGCGATCTCCAACTTCATCCCAGGACAATGGGGTCCTGCACCTCCTTCCGTACAAGGCTTCGAAAGGGGCCATCTTCAAACTGGATTGATAGCTGTTGTTGTAAGAGAACTCTGCATATGGCAAATTCTCGTCCCAACTAGATCCGTAATCTAGCGCACAAGCTCTTAGCATATCCTCCAAAATCTGATTGACTCTCTCAGTCTGTCCATCTGTCTGCGAATGAAAAGCTGTGCTAAACTCCAGTCTAGTTCCCAAAGTCTCATGCAACTGATTCCAGAACTTTGAGGTAAACTGGGTTCCTCTGTCTGATACAATGCTCCTTGGAACTCCATGCAGACATACGATTCTGGTCATGTATATCTTTGCCAACTTTGCACTGGTATAGGTAGTCTTCACTGGAATGAAATGAGCTACCTTTGTCAAATGATCGACTACAACCCATATCGAGTCATAACCTAAACGTGTTCTGGGCAATCCTGTAATAAAATCCATGCCTAGCTTATCCCACTTCCATTCAGGTATCGGCAATGGTTGTAGCAATCCTGCTGGCTTCTGATGCTCTGCCTTCACTCTCTGACATACATCACAAACTACTACATACTCCACAATATCCTTCTTCATTCCGGTCCACCAAAAAATATCCTTCAAATCCAAATACATCTTCGTATTTCCTGGGTGAATCGAATACGGTGAATCATGGGCCTCTTGTAAAATTAACTTCCTGATCTCCGGATCATTTGGCACATAAACACGGTCTTCAAACCATAGGGTGTCATGCTCATCCTCACGAAATCTCTTAGCTTTTCCTTTGCTCATTTTCTCCTTAATAGAAGCAATCTCCTTGTCGGTCCTTTGAGCTTCTCTGATCTTATCCATCAATGTAGACTGAATCTCCAATGCTGCTACATAGCCTCTCGGGACTATTTCCAAACATAGCTCTCGAAGATTTTCGGCTAACTCCCTTGGTAAATCTCCCGTCATTAGGGTGTTGATGTGGCTCTTATGGCTCAACGCGTCAGCTACTACGTTAGCCTTTCCATGGTGATAATGCAATTTCAAATCATAATCCTTGATGAGCTCCAACCATCTCCTTTGTTTGAGGTTCAACTCCTTCTGTGTGAAAATATACTTCAAGCTCTTGTGATCCGTCTACACCTCGCAATGGTTTCCAATCAGAAAATGTCTTCAAGTCTTCAATGCATGCACTACGGCTGCTAACTCCAAATCATGCGTAGCATAATTCAACTCATGAGGCTTAAGCTGTCGTGAGGCATATGAAACAACTCTTCCTTCCTGCATAAGCACTGCTCCAAGTCCTCGACGTGAAGCGTCACAATACACCTCATAATCCATGGTTTGATCCGGTAAAATCAACATTGGTGAGGTAACCAAATGTTTCTTCAACTCCTGAAAACTAGCCTCACATTCCTCAGTCCATATGAACTTGGTATCCTTCTTCAACAACTCCGTCATAGGCTTCGCAATCTTTGACAAATTCTCAATAAACCTCCGGTAGTATCTTGCGAGTCCAAGAAAACTCCGGATCTCTCCAACTGTTGTTGGCGCTTCCCACTTGGTCACGGTATCAACTTTAGTGGGATCTACTGCTATACCTTCTCCGGATATAACGTGTCCGAGAAATCCAACTTCTTTCATCCAAAACTCACATTTGCTAAACCTGGCATATAACTGATGTTCTCTGAGCTTTCCAAGAACCAAACGCAAATGCTCCTTATGCTCCTCTTCATTCTTCGAGTAAACCAGGATATCATCAATGAACACTATGATGAACTTATCCAAGAACTCCATAAACACTTTGTTCATCATGTTCATAAAATATGCAGGTGCGTTAGTCAGACCAAATGACATAACGGTATACTTGTACAGCCCATACCTGGTGGTAAAAGTCGTCTTAGGTATATCCTGTTCTCGAATCTTCAACTGGTAGTATCCTGATCGCAGATCGATCTTGGAAAATACCTTAGCTCCTTGCAATCGATCAAACAGATCATTGATCATCGGTAGTGGGTACTTGTTCTTGATGGTTACTTCATTCAATCCTCGATAATCAACAACCATCCTTAACGATCCATCCTTCTTTTCTACTAGAAGTACTGGCGATCCCCAAGGCGATGAACTTGGGCGAATATATCCTTTATCTAGTAACTCCTTAATCTGCTTCTTGATTTCCACCAAATCCTTTGCGGGCATCCTATATGGTCTCTTTCATATTGGCCCTGTGCCTGGCAAAAGCTCAATCAAAAACTCAATATCTCTATCCGGTGGCATGCCTGGCAACTCTTCTGGAAATAGATCGGGGAAATCCTTCACTACTGGTACTTCCTCCTGCACAACTCCTGTTAAACAATTTACTTGAGTCCTCTTCGGCACATGATGGGATACATACTTGATCCTTCTCCCTTCTGGGGTGGTAAGAAAAATTGACTTACTGGCACATTCAATATCCCCTTCATACTTTGACAACCAATCCATGCCTAATATCACATCCAATCCTTGAGATTCCAACACTATTAGGTCTGATGGAAATACGTAGTTACCAATCCTTAATGGTAACCGATCACACCATAGACTAGACATATATTCTGCTCCAGGCGAGGTTACTAACATGGGTGACCTAAGGGCTTGGGTTGGAAGTTTATACTTATCCACAAATCCCCTTGATATGTATGAATGCGGTGCATCAGTATCGAAAAGAACGAGTGGAGTAAATGACTTAACCAAAAACTTACCGATTACTGCATCCGGCTGCTCTTCAACCTCCTCCACATTAACGTGGTTCACCTATCCCCTGTTGAAAGGGTTCGGCTTCTTCCCAGAGCTTCCATTGCCATTTCCATTCTGTGATTCAGGACATTCGTTGGCATAATGTCCGGTCTTCTGGCACTTAAAGCAAGTGACTTGTCTCAGGTCTTTCTTGGCTGGAGTCGATGGGTTGGTGCGGTTCTGGCCGTTGCTTCCTCCATTCCCATTACCAGTCTTGGGGCCATTGTGATGGTGCGAGCTACCTCCTCCATGGGTATGCTGGAAATGTCCTCCCGGTCTAGGGGTAAAACATGGCTTCTGCTGAGCTCCAGAATTGTAATTTCCTTGTCCATACTTCCTCTTGCGATTCTCAATTTGCTGTTGCTTCCCTTCAATCATGAGAGCACGATCTACCAACTCCTGGTAGTTGTTGAAGGTTGCTACCATCAACTGCATGCTCAACTCATCATTCAGTCCTTCCAGAAACTTCTCCTGCTTTGCTGCATCCGTAGCAACGTCATCTGGGGCATAACATGCTAATTTACTAAAGTCCTCCACATACTGGCCAACCGTCCATCCTCCTTGGCGCAAGTTGCGAAACTCTCGCTTCTTCATGGCCATAGCTCCTGCTGAAACATGGGCAGTTCGAAAAGCCTGCTGAAACTGGTCCCACGTGACACTGTTGACAGGGAAAGTGGCTGTGAAATTCTCCCACCATGATGCTGCGGATCCTTCAAGCTGATGTGCGGCAAACTTCACCTTTTCCGCATCCGTGCATCTTGCGGTGGTCAACTCTCTAGCTGTCTTGCGGAGCCAATCATCTGCTACTATCGGCTCGGTGCTACTGGAAAACACCGGCGGATTCAGCCTAAGAAAACGGGCTAAGTGATCAACAGGTGGTGGTGGTGGTGGTGGGTTGTTGTTGTTGTTCCCTTGATTCTGATTCTGGACTAGTAACTGCATCAATGTGTTCTGCTGCTGGATCAACTGGGTGAGCTCCGGTGGGAAGGTAAATCCGGGGTCACGTCTCGGAGGCATCTGAGGGTTTAGAAAAGATGAGATTTAAGAATAGAGGGGGTCTAAAGAGAAAACACTACCCATATGAACATGAGGCAAAAGCAAACAATTCACTTCATTCATTCAATCAAACAAGGGCATACAATCGATCTAACTATCACAAAAGTGCTCAGACTATAATATTTACATGGTGGACTACTACTACTGATGAGGTGGTCTACTAGAAATATTCTTCGGTTGCAGACTCCATGATATCTGCTCCAGCTTCATCAACGTAGTCATCATCGCTATCATCCGGATCCGAGTCGATGTCGTCGATGATGATGTAGTCTTCCGGGCGAATCTCCTTGGGTTCTTCATCTTCTTCTACCGGTGTAGGGCCTCCCATAAATATTCCGATCTTCTTGATCAGATCATCATTCTTCTCTAATAATACTTCAATTTCTTCTTCATAATCTTCACGTGTAGCCTTGAGCTCTTCCGCCAGTTCCTTGATCCTTGTCTTTGCCTTCTTTAGGTCTATCATGTCGGCGCACATCTGGTTCTCCTGACGTCGAATGTGCTGGTTTAACTCTTGGATAAAAGTTGCGAATGATCTATCCTTTCTGGTGCTGATCATCTCCCAGTGCTCATCTCGGCACCCACAAATCTGGTAGATAGTATCCCTGAGATCATTGTGGTAGACTTCTCCAATGCGTCCCATGGCAATGTGAGCTGCCATGCTCTTTCCTAGGCTCCAAGTTGGTGCATCAAAAGAAAACTCTATGGGCTTAGTGACTGGCATGAACGTCCTTCCTGGAACTTGAACTTGAATCATCCAGCGCTCTTCTTCAGGTAAAGTGGCGTTGTAGGTGCCGGTGAAGCTTGGTACTCCTATGTTCAGGTATCTAGTGACTTCCTTCAAATGACGTCCAAAAGGTGTATCTTCATCCGGTTGAGTGAACTTGTTCCTTGCATCCGCCATCCTAAAAGAGTAGAAAAGATGAGGAGTCTGAAAGAGAAGAGAGTGAGTAGTGATCTAGGCCTTTAGCTTAGTGGTCGTGTCCTACAGTCAGCGTGTGCTCTGATACCATCTTGTAGCGACCAGACCTCAAACAGTCCAATCTCTGTGCTCCGGTGTCATCACTGGATCAGTAATGCTGACATCACACAGTACTTGAAGGATTTATAACAGAGTAGCAATCACACACTTATTACATCGAGTGTCTCAAAAGAGAACTTATTACAATAAATATGGCTTAAGGCCATCTAATAACGATAACAGCGGAAGGCTTGGAAGATAAGTGAGTCCATCAACTCCAACGGCATCACTGAGTATAGAACCACGACCTAAAACTCCTTAATCGTCATCTGAAAAGTCTGCAACATTAACGTTGCAGCCCGAAACGGGTCAGCACATGGAATATGCTGGCAATGTAACACATAGAGAATAATGGAATGAAACAGATATTCTACATGCATATTTGGCTGGTGGAAGGCTCTATGGTTACAGTTTTGCGTAAAGCCAATTTTTCCCTACTGCAAAGGAACAAATTTATTTAACTATCATGGTGGTTGTTAAACATTGAGAATGGTTCACAGCATTCTCAATCCCAATTAAGCATCATCATTAAACAAACCCATCAAAATTAATTTTATAGTAACATGTTGAGATTCACATGATAATCCAGGTACTAGATACTCAAAATGTCCATAACCGGGGACACGGCTAACCATGATTAGTTTATACACTCTGTAGAGGTTTGCGCACTTTTCCCCAAAAGTCTCGATCTCCTCCATGGGATTTCTCGCACTACACGGTATTTGAGAAACGGATGACCGAGACATAGTCTTTTAGAAGCGCTAGCACCTTACGATGGGTAGACCATACCACCTACATCCCCTACATCTGCTAGTCTACCACTGTAAGAGTTTGCACGACTTAGTCAACTATGCTAGAGCCCATAATAGCTTGTGGCTGCACACGGAAGTTTCTAGCATGAACAATCTCATGATCCCTTTTGAGCCTGGGTGGCGGTCCGAAAAAAACATGCAATCCTGGAATACCCAGGTACCTCAATCCACCCAGATGTGTGTTTAAGTTGCCACCTTAAATAAACCATTAATTAACAATCTCACATCTGTCATGGATACACTCACCCAATCCACGTCTACTAGCATAGCATGGCATAATAAGCAAACGTAGAAGTAACTCCCCGAAGGTTTGATAATAAACAGGTTATAGGTACTACCTCAACTACTTCCCAAACCCACAATTTTAATTAGATCCTAATCATGCAATGTGTGAGGATTGATCTAATGCATTAAAACTGGGTAGTATGATCAAAGTGTTACTTGCCTTGCTGATGATCCGCGAAACCTAGTGATTCGAAGTAGCAAGCGGCGCACTCCGGGTACTCTATCGCAAACAAACAAGCATACAATAAGTACTCAACTAATGCACGGGTAAAACCCATTCCTTTGATACAGATGCATACTTAGTTTAGATCTGATGTAAGTCTTGCGAGTACTTTGGATGAGTACTCACGGTTGCTTTGCTACTTCCTTTTCCCCCATACCCGATTGTTGCGACCAGATGACGGATCCCAGGAGCCAGACGACGCCACTGATGACTACTACTACCCGGAGGATGCCTACTACTACGTGAAGACCGCCGACGACTAGGAGTAGTTAGGAGGCTCCCAGGAAGGAGGCCTTGCCTTTTCGATCGTTGTTGCTTTTGTGCTAGCCTTCTTAAGGCAATCTTATTTAACTCATGTCTGTGCTCAGATATTGTTGCTTCCGCTGACTCTTGTGTTTTCGAGCTTATGTATTCGAGCCCTCGAGGCCCCTTGCTTGTAATATAAAGCTTGTATTATTTTAAATTGTGTCTAGAGTTGTGTTATGATATCTTCCTGTGAATCCTTGATCTTGATCGTACACATTTGTGTGTATGATTAGTGTACGGTCAAATCGGGGGCGTCACAAGTTGGTATTAGAGCCAACTGCCTGTAGGAATCCCCCTTTCCAACTCCTTGGCCAAAGTCGAGTCTAGTCGATGAAAACTGTTTTACTAACAGGGCTGTGTGGCCCATGGGCCCACGTCGCTATTGGGTGGTATTAGGATCCTTTATTCCTTGACCTATACTCTGGGACTCTGATCTCTCTTCTATTCTGGTTAAATGAATTTGCTAAACTCTAATATTAGGTTCTCGTAACAACTTTCTCCCGGAGAGCCCCTTGTTACAAATGATCGCCGGCTGCACCTGAAGATTTCGAAGTTACTCTCCGATACTCTTTCGAGACTTTGTGCCCGTTGCTTTTGCAATTCCCTACCACCGAATTATCCCTATGTATAAATACATACACTTGCCGTTCTTACTTTTATTCCCAGTGATCTTGTAATTACCCGATACCCCAAAATTCTCTCTATTGTACCGAGAATACTATGTGGCTACTATCTTACAGTTCTTTGCCACATGATACCCCTACGGATAATTCCTCGCACTTATCGAGTATCTGCTCATTCTCGGTTGTTCATATGTTTCACAAAAGTCTTCGAAAATACCATTCGATCTTCTGGAAATCCCAAGCAGCCTATTGCTCTTCAAATTCTTGTTTGCTTGCATTGTGGTTAATCCCATAAGTCTCGTAATCTTATTGGCATCCCTTGCCACTATCATTTTGAGCACATTGATTCAATGAGTGTGAATGCTCGCAATCCTCAACCTGATCCTAGGATTCATCCTTCTGGCTCAGACGCCATTTTAAACATGAGTTGGTTCTCGACCAATCAAATTGCCGACGATTGTACCTATAAGACTATTCAACTTATCCATCCCTATTCAGAGCATTGCTTCTGATCCCTTGACTTGGAATCATAATTCCTGTGCAATTGAGCTTTGAATTAGTCAGTTGTTTCTATCATATGATCCCCCTGCATTCTTTCTTCTTCTGGTAGAGTACCGATACTCACATCAGCTCCGTTGTGGATCGTCAGACCCATTGTTGGATTTCATCAACATCGTCCTTAATATGCAATAACCTTGTGAGCCTTTCAACAGGTATATAATGCCTTTGGTAAATTGTGTCCTCTGCCTTGTCAACCATGCTCTACTTTCGAGCTTGTGTTATTTACTCCTGAAGTTTGTGATATATGTTCCTAAGATACCCGATGGTTTGAACTAATGCCTTCCCTAATCTGTGCAAACTCAGAAGATTTCACGGGTCACACTTATCTGGTATTGCACCAGGTAAAACTTTCAACAACTAATGTCATTTTCAAAATACGAGAGGTGAATGAAAGGTTATGCGTTGAACAAGTGGGAGTCGACCTTGAACCATGTGTTCATGCCCATGGAAACGATGTATACCTTGTCATGGAAGCTTCTCTTAAAATAATTATCCCCTTGTTATAAGTTCATCTTGTATCCGTGGACATGGTTCCGACCATGTTTCTCCTTGATTCCATTTCTCGTGCAAGTTTGAGCACTTGTCTTCTGCAGAGCATTACCCTAGTCCAACCTCTAATATGATCTGTCATCGAGTATTACCCCCTGGTATCTCAAGATTATCATGGAACTGCATACTTCTTATGAGTTCTTCATCAAGTGCTACATTCTCACTGATTCCAATTTTTCACGGGCTCTGAGTTATTAAACACTCAAAGACACCATTAACTGACTGAAGTCCACATCGCGATTAAACAAATCTTGGTAACCTTCATGACTTCCGAGTTTGAACTCGATCACATCATTCCTAGCCTGCTTGGCTATATCCTTGTCATGCCGATTTTAAATGTGCTATCTGGTCCTTCTTTCTAGAGCAAAAATTTCGAGGTGAGCTAATCTTACGTCGATCTTCCTCGTCATAACAATTGTCCTTGAATGACAAGCTTGATTTCAAGTTTGTGTCATACCTATGGTTTCAATAACTTCTCGCTTCATCATTCCGTTGACTTGATGTCATCGCCGATCGGTTACATCTTCTTTAAGCCTCTTGACAAATGTTATCTCCTTGTTCACATAAGTGTGGAAATCCATCTTTTGAAAATCTCAATGAATTGTCGCTGAGTTCATCAGCCACCTATTCATCCTCCCCTTGGTTTTATTGATGAACTCTTGTTTTGGAACTCGCTTCCATAGTACATTTCCCGAGAATCTTACAATGTTGTCTCGTCAATTGTGTTGCACCTTTTCTTCTCAGGCATCCTGAGTCTGAGGCATCCTGGCACCAATCAGATCTGAATCTCGGTCATATATGATGGTTGGAACATATTTCCAAGAGTTATTACATTGGTCCTTATATATCGGTAAGGTGAGGTCATGCCTATCACACCTAGCCGGAAGACTTGTTGTTATAGATTCCTTTTCAGCAAGGTTATCCATTCTTCCATGAGGGAATTGTAAGACCTATTCTTCAAGTTATTCCTGATGGATCCTTTGTGTCTCCAGAGTCTGATCTTCACCTGTTGACCATGTCAATGCTATCTCGAAGCATGTCTATGGTATTCCGATTTTCATCAAGAACATTGAAGCTAATGCTAAATGTTTCCTGCTCAATTATCCAAACACCGTTGTATGGGTAATATCATGAACTTCCTCCCCCTTACTTAATTGGTTTTCTACCTTCTATCCGGTCTTGGATATCATACTTTGCTTGTTCTTGGGAAGGATATACCCCTGAAATATGTGTTTAAACACATTTTCCTTTCCATTGTTCTGTTTAATCTAATAATCACATTTTCCTTTCCATTGTTCTGTTTAACCTTCTTGAGGTTTATATGATCTAAGCAGTAATACGTCACTGCTTTTATAAGCACCTCAGTGTACAACTCTGTCAGGAAGACCCTGTTACTATTGTTGTTGACATTCTGGTAACCACTGATGGACGAGAACTTTGCCTATTGGTCCGCCTCGTTCAACGAGCAGGAAGATAGTTCTCTTTGCCCCTCGCCCCTAGTACCGATGTTGTTGCCGACATAATTGACAGGCTACCCTTTGACATGCCTTGCTGCCATGACCGAGCAAGATGTCACCGCTCCTTCTACCTTTAACCCACATGGTGGGCCCATAATCCACAGTTCCACACGATCGAAACCTGACTCTCCTGTATATCCTTTATTCTGAAGTATCATTTGCTCTTGGCTTTGTGAGTTGTCACGAGCCACCATCCGAGAGATGGTCTATTCCCGAGGCTCTGAACCCAATTATCACACTCTGTTTAGGTATCAATCGTTTGTCCATTCGGTTTTAACTTCCTATTGTCCCATCATACTTTGCTCTTGATGTTTTACTAAGTTTCAACTCAAGAGATACTTTTGCCTCATTCCCTGATTTGTTCACCAGATATTTAACCCTATAAGGGTCAGTTCTCCCGAAGTTACTCTTTACTTCCCCAATTAAATCTCGGGACGAGATTTCTTGTAGTGGAGGAGATTTGTAACACCCCCACTGTCATGCTACAGTAATCCCCTGTTAATGGTGCCATGTCATCATGTTACTGTTGCTAATCTTCACTTGATCCAAATCACAATTCAAATTCAAATCCGATCTAACGTCAAAAATTCAAATTCCTCAAACATGAAAACTAAAATGTTCATCATGTGCCAAATTTTCCACAACTAATATTGGTGGTGAACCAACTTTTTTGCAAAAGGTTTAAGTGGCCTAAGCTACTTAAAACAGTGACCTAAGCAATAAATTAAATGCCCTTTTTAATTTATAAAAATTGGCAACTATTCCAAAAGCCTCCCAACCTTTTTGTGGCAATGCACTTTAATTCTTTGAAATTGTTTTGGCTAGTGGCATAATTTTGCAAAGTCATTATTGGATAAGAAGAAAAGGCAAAAGCTGCTGGAAAAAGAAAAACAAAAAAAAGGAAAAGGAAAGAAGAAGGGGTGGGAGAGCCCCTGGCCTCCCCTTGGGCTTCGGCCCATCCCAGCAGGCTGGCCCACCTCACCCAACCTGGCCGGCCCAGCTTCCCCCGCATCAGATACCCCTCTCCTTCTTGTTCCTTCGACCGCGCGCCAGGGCGCGCCCGGTCGCCACCGAGTCGGCTCGTCGTCGGCGTCGTGGGGATAAGGCCGAGTCCCCTCGGCTTCGTCACCTCCCCCACCAGATATTTTTCCTGAGTCCACTCCCCTCGCCCTCTCCCTCGCTCTCAGATCCCCTTCCCCCACGGGCTGCTGCTTCTCCTCTCTGCCATGGCCGCGCCACCGTGAAGCCCGCGGCCACCGTCGCCCGTCCGCTGCTCCGACAAGTCTGGGAGCTCCGTCGTGGTCCGCCTCTTCTTCCTCTACACTGGATTGGGACCGGGAGCGCCACCGTCGTCGCTTTCTTCATCTTCCTCATCTATGGCCACCGCACGACCACGCCGTCGATTCGCTCCGGCGAGCTCTCCCCCGAGCCCGCTTTGCACATCTGTAGGAGCGCTGTGAGCTCCTCTACTTCTCCCCTCACTCCCTGCTCATCCCCGCGCTCGTAGCCGCTGACCATGTCATGGCCGTACTCGTCGCCGTAGATGAGCTCGCCGCCGTGACCACCGTAGCCCGAGCTCGCGTCCGAGCTCGTAGACGAGCTCCTGGAGCTCGTGCGAGTCCAACGAGACCCCTAGCGCACCTTCTCGTCCCATGCAGCATCGTATCCGACAACGCCCGAAGTCCGGCGTCCGCTGCGGTACTCGCCGCCGTCACCTCCCGTCCAGCTCCGGCCTCGTAACCACTCCGGTTGGACGCGGCATCTTCTCCCCGTTCGAACGCGCCCGCCCATGGCCATTTTGGCCGCCGGATGGCGAATCCCGACGCACGGCCGCGCCCTCCGCCGCGTTTTTGGTCGCCGGAGTTGTCTCCGGCGCCGACGCCAACGTGGCGAAGTGGGGCCCGCCTTTGTGTCACTGCCAGTGGGGCCTAGGGACCCTAGTTGACTGGGTTGACCAGTTAACCCTGCTGACTGGGCAACCCCAGCCACTAACCAGTGGGGCCCTCCCCCCTAATTAACAAGAATTAATTAAATTAGTTTAGTTAACCTAAATTAGACACTGGCAGGTGGGCCCAGTAGTTTTACTAACTAAATTTAGATTAGTTTGCTACCCTGTTTAACCCACTGTCTATTACAGGTGGGTCCCCCATGTCAGTTTGACCAGTCAACCGAACTGTTGGCTGCTGACATCACTCATACGCCATGCTGACATCATATTCCTTTTCTGTTAAATTAAGTAATTCCAGAAAATTGTTTAATCTTTAAAAATTCATAGAAAATAAACAGTAACTCCGATGAAAATGTTTTCTATATGAAAGTTGCTCAGAAAAATCCCACGAATCCGAATACGCGGTCCGTTCATCTGTCACATGCCCCTAGCATGCTGAACATGGAACATTCCCCCTTCGGTCCTTTGTCTGACATAGGTCCGGAACCAGGAAAACATTCCCGGTTGACTTCTCCCTTCGCCGGTTTCGTGTAGCACCTCGTTAGAACACGTCTAGCTTTGCCTGTTGTCCTGTTATGCACTTGCTTGCTCTGTATTTACTGTTTATTCCCCCTCTTCTCTCCGGTAGACCCCGAGATCGATGATGCCGCTGTGATCGACTACGTCACTGACGACCTCTTCTTCTTGTCTGAGCAACCAGGCAAGCAAAACCCCCTTGAGCATTCCGATATCACCCATTTATTTCCCTCTCATGCTATCATTAGAACTGCTACTGCTTTCTGTATGATCCTACTCTGATGCATAGCCTGTTGTTGTTACCTACTTTCATACCTTACCTGCTTATCCTAAACTGCTTAGTATAGGTTGGTTAGTGATCCATCAGGGACCCCCCACCTTGTCCCAGTTGCCTCGCTTTATGTTCGATGACTCGATCAACGTGATCGACGTCCAGGCCCCGACACCGCACATCACCCCCCTAGTTGTACGACTCTGCAGAGTTACCATCGAGTACCGAGGGTGGAACCTCTTACATCACTCCTGATGAGATCTCTGTAGTGTAGCTATACGGTCAAGGTCATCGAGGGTGATTTCCTCCTTAACCACTTCCGATACGGCTCTGTCGTGCAACCCATCAAATGTGAACCTCGAGGGTGGATCCTCTTACGTTCACCTTGATGACAACATCGAGTGGAATTCACCGGGGTGATTCCTCGGGTTTTCCCTTTGGTGTTAGACACACCGTTACTATGGTTACTATGACTTTGCACTGAGCCATGTTGATAAAGACGGGTCGACCCTGAGGGGTACCCGCGCGAGCTTAATTAGCGAGTGATGTGGAGTCGGGTTGACCTGGAAGGTGCCCGTGAGATACTTACGAGGCGTGGTCGGGCATTCTTAGCCCCTGCCGTAGGTACTCGAGACGGGGCGATGGGGTCACATCAATCATGAGTCTCTGCTCGTTACCACGCGTTCCTAATCCACTACGATTTGGATATTTGATCCGAGGGGCCTCTGGCCTGATAGCACTAACCATCACGTGGGCATAGTATGGGCGTTCTGCGTCATATACATCAGCCGAAGCTTAATAGATGTCAGCGACTGAGCGGCGCGTGCCGGGTTGGACTGGAAAGCACCTACCTTGTTGAAGGAGGTAGCTAGGTCTGCTCACCGGCCGCGTACGCAACATGCAGGAGTTCCCAGGGAGATGGCCCATGACCCCTGGGGGCATAGGTTTAGACCGGCGTGTTGGCCTCTCTATTAAGCCTAGGTCGGGTTGCGGCGTATTGTTTGGCCGAGGCCGGGCATGACCTAGGAAAGTGTGTCCGGCCGGAGTTAATCGAGCGTGGTGGGTAAGTTGGTGCACCCCTGCAGGGAAGAAAACATCTATCGATAGCCTGTCCTACGGTAACGGACACTTGGAGTTGTATCCCGACTGATACAACTAGAATTGGATACTTGAGATGAGACATGGTGATGAGAATTGGATTGTGATGATAACTGGATAGTATGGCTCTGGGATTACTTTCTCGCACGGAGTCGAGAAAGGATCTCTGGCCGAGGTTGATAACTTTACTACTACTTTACTTTATGCTACTCTACTCCCTCGTGTTGCTGCAAGATGGTGGTTTCCAGAAGATGCTAGTCTTCGATAGGCTAGGTTTTCCCCTTCCCTTCTGGCATTCTGCAGTTTTGTCCACAGATACAACCCATTCCTTTGATACAGATGCATACTTAGTTTAGATCTAATGTAAGTCTTGCGAGTACTTTGGATGAGTACTCACGGTTGCTTTGCTACTTCCTTTTCCCCCATACTCGATTGTTGCGACCAGATGACGGATCCCAGGAGCCAGACGACGCCACTGATGACTACTACTACCCGGAGGATGCCTACTACTACGTGAAGACCGCCGACGACTAGGAGTAGTTAGGAGGCTCCCAGGCAGGAGGCCTTGCCTTTTCGATCATTGTTGCTTTTGTGCTAGCCTTCTTAAGGCAATCTTGTTTAACTCATGTCTGTGCTCAGATATTGTTGCTTCCGCTGACTCTTGTGTTTTCGAGCTTATGTATTCGAGCCCTCGAGGCCCCTGGCTTGTAATATAAAGCTTGTATTATTTTAAATTGTGTCTAGAGTTATGTTGTGATATCTTCCCATGAGTCCTTGATCTTGATCGTACACATTTGCGTGTATGATTAGTGTACAGTCAAATCGGGGGCGTCACAATCTTTAGCTAAATAGCCCATCTATAGACTGTGATACTCTGCATCATCTAGACATTAAGTGTAAGAAGAGTAATTGCATTTAAAATGATGACATACTATTATGATTAGGGGATTATATATCCTTCACTAATGTAACACCCCGGATATGATTTACCCAATTTGTACTCCAACTCTTGCTGTTTCCGTCCTTAAGTTATTTTATTTTCTCGGGTTTGGGTTTTTGTCTCCGTGTGTTGTTATCGTTGTCATGCATCTCATATCATGTCATCATGTGCATTGCATTTGCATACGTGCTCATCTCATGCATTCGAGCATTTTCCCAGTTGTCCATTTTGCATTCCGGCGCTTCGTTCTCCTCCGGTGGTCATTTCTACCTTTCTTTCGTGTGTGGGGATTAAACATTTCCGGATTGGACCGAGACTTGCCAAGCGGCCTTGGTTTACTACCGGTAGACCGCCTGTCAAGTTTCGTATCATTTGGACTTCGTTTGATACTCCAACGGTTAACCGAGGGACCGAAAAGGCCTCGTGTGTTTTGCAGCCCAACACCCCTCCATTTTGGCCCAAAACCCACCAAAACCCTCTCCATCATCTAGAGCGTTCGATCACGATCGCGTGGACAAAAACCACACCTCATTTGGACTCTCCTAGCTCCTCCTATGCCTATTTAAAGAACCCCCTCCGAAATTTCTTTTCTCCTCCCCCGAAACCCTAGATCCATTTCATCCGCCGCCGCCGGACAAAAACGTCCACCGACGGACATGTCTAGATAGCACCGCCGCCGCCACGTGTCACCTCCCCATTGGCCCGGCCGCATCTCCTCCGCCGCCGGCCCATGGAGCCCGCCGACGGCCCTCCCGCGCCGCCAACCGGGCCGCGCCCCGCCGCCACCTACCTCCGCCCGACGCCGCCCTTCGCCGCCATCGCCGGCTGCCGTCGTCCGGCAGCAACCGCAAGTCCGGCCGGCAGCCGCCGCCCCGCCACTCGCCGCCTCACCGCCGACCGCCGCCTCCTGGCGCCGCCATCGCCCCGGCTGGATCCGGTCGCTCCCTCACCGGTCCGGCGACGCCCCGCTTCCCTCCGACGTGAACAGCTCCTCTCCGGCGATCCTCGGGAGGCGTGCCCGATCCGGATCAGCTACAGTAACCCTAGATCTGGAGGTCCAAATTTTCTTCTAAGTCCCCGTTTTCCCAGATCCATATGCTCCTGTTCATGGCATCATAACTCTGCATCCGTAGCTCCGTTTTGGGCATATAGCATATCAAAATGTTTGTCTCAGAGAGCACATCATTTCATTCCATTGCATCATTTTCATTTGAGTTCATTTTGATGCCCGAAATGCTGTTAGAAGAGTGCTACTTGGGATAATTGTCAGATCTGCTGCTCCATTTAGATATTTGTCATTTTTGCCATGATTATTGTGTGCATGATATGCCCATGAGCTCTACATATGTTTTGTTAAGGGTTTTGCCATCTTTCCAGAGGTGCAACCCATGTATTTTTGTGATGTGTGTGGTGACTAGAACAAGCTTGCAAAGTGAGGCACTTGGTAATGCTGATTTCAGGGACTTAGCATTTCCACTAAGTCTTTGAGCTGTTTATCTCATATGGCCATATGTTCATGTTGTTTCCTAGTGATCCGTGCCTCTTTTGAGGATGATCAGTCAGGATGTTTTGTTAATATTGTAGTGCTCTATCCATCCATGTCTTTGTTTGCAATTATGGAGCACCCTAGCTTGAGTCAATCGAGCTCTACTTTTGCTATTTCATGAATCTAGGCAGATTGTCTACTTGTTAGCGATTTTGCCGGTGATGCTGTAGTTGATCCGTGCATGCCATGCTATTGCTCTTGCCATGTCTAGCTTGCATTTTGTGCATTCTTGATGGGTGTATGCTTAGATTATCATGACTTGCTCTGTGGTGAGTGCATCGAGCTCGTAAATATGCCTACTTGATATCTGTTTTCAGCATGCTCCAGTTTCACTAAGTCTGAGAACTGATTATGTTTTTGCCATGTTCACATGCTTGCAAATGTATTTTCTGATCCCTTTTGGCTCAAGGTCACTAAGGGACTTTTGTTAAGCTCTTTGAGTAGCTCCATACCATGCTTTACTTTGCCATATTCAGGTCCTGTAGCATATAGTTTTGTTGCTCCGAAGAGTGCTACCTGATCTGAAATTCCAGACAAGTGTTAATTTCACTAAGTCTGAAATCTGTTTACCATATGCATTTTTGCCATACTTGTTTGAACCTGTTAATGGATGAATTGGCCATAGCTCAGTGCTAGAATTTTGTTAAGTATCATGAATGCATCCCTGCCATGTATTTGGATGCCATGTTTGAATGTTGTAGCATGTTCATCTCATTGCATTTAGATGGCTACTTGCTGTAAATCGCAAAACGTGGCCATATTTGAATTGCTTGCCATTTCCAAACCGTAACTCCGATTCCGGCGTTCTTTATATTGTTTTCAAGCGATTTCATCTCATCTTTCCAGTGGCACACTTGGATTCCCATGTTGAGGCCAGTTTCATGCATTCCTTGTTAAATCTTGCATATGCATCCCGCATCGCATCCCGCATAGCATACCATCCTTGCATCATATTGTTTGAGCTTTGCACGTGGTTGATTGTGTTCCGTTTGCTTGTTTGTCTTGTTTGGGTAGAGCCGAGAGACGAGTTCGCTAACGAGGAGCCCGTTGAGTTTGCTTTCGAGGATCCAGTCAACTCTGACAACTTTGCAGGCAAGATGATCATACCCTCGAAATCACTACTATCTTTGCTTTGCTAGATGCTCGCTCTTTTGCTATGTCAATGCTACGATGCCTACCATTTGCTTTCAAGCCTCCCAAATTGCCATGTCAAACCTCTAACCCACCATGTCCTAGCAAACCGTTGATTGGCTATGTTACCGCTTTGCTCAGCCCCTCTTATAGCGTTGCTAGTTACAGGTGAAGATTGGAGACTGTTCCTTGTTGGAACATTTATTTATTTGTTGGGATATCACTATATTTCCATGTTATCTTAATGCATCTATACACTTGGTAAAGGGTGGAAGGCTTGGCCTCTCGCCTAGTGTTTTGTTCCACTCTTGCCGCCCTAGTTTCCGTCATATCGGTGTTATGTTCCCGGATTTTGCGTTCCTTACGCGGTTGGGTTATAATGAGAACCCCTTGATAGTTTGCCTTGATTAAAGCTTTTCCAGCAATGCCCAACCTTGGTTTTACCATTTGCCACCTAGCCTCTTTTTCCCTTGGGTTTCCGGAGCCCGAGGGTCATCTTATTTTAGCCCCCCCGGGCCAGTGCTCCTCTGAGTGTTGGTCCGAACTAGAGTCATGTGCAGCGCCCCCTCGGGGAAACTCGAGGTTTGGTTTTAGTTGTATGGAGCGCTCATCTGAGTGTGCCCTGAGAACGAGATATGTGCACCTCCTATCAGGATTTGTCGGCACATTCGGGTGGTGTTGCTGGATTTGTTTTAACCTGTCGAAGTGTCTTGAAGAACTGAGATACCGAGTCTGATCGGAACGTCTCGGGAGGAGGTCTATTCCTTCGTTGACCGTGAGAGCTTGTCATGGGCTAAGTTGGGACTCCCTTGTAGGGATTTGAACTTTCGAAAGCCGTGCCCGCGGTTATGGGCGGATGGGAATTTGTTAATGTCCGGTTGTAGATAACTTGAACCTTAAATTAATTAAAATGAATCAACTGAGTGTGTTACCGTGATGGTCTCTTCTCGGTGGAGTCCGGGAAGTGAACACGGTGTTGGAGTAATGCTTGCGCAGGTTGCCCTCTAGTTTCTCGCTCGCGCTTTGCCTCCTCTTCTCGCTCTCTTTTGTGAACAGGATAGCCACCATATTTGCTAGTCGCTTGCTGCAGCTCCACATATTTACCTTACTTTACCTATAAGCTTAAATAGTCTTGATCGCAAGGGTGCGAGATTGCTGAGTCCCTGTGGCTCATAGATTACTATTACACCAGATGCAGGGCCTGATGATTCCGCTCCAGGTGACGCGCTTGAGCTCAAGTGGGAGTTCGACGAGGACTCTCAACGATAGTATGTTTCTTTTCCTGATGATCAGTAGTGGTGCCCAGTTGGGGTGATTGGGACCGTGTCGCATGTTGGGTTATCTTTTATTTTGGCGCCGTAGTCGGGCCATGAGTGTTTGGTTGATGTAATGTTATTTATGTACTTGATTGACGTGGCGAGTATAAGCCAACTATGTTATCTCCCCTTTATTATTTGCATTACATGGGATGTTGTGAAGATTGCCTAGCTTGCGACATATGCCTTCAATGCGATTATGTCTCTAAGTCGTGCCTCGACACGTGGGAGCTATAGTCGCATCGAGGGTGTTACAACTAACCCTTCACCCCTAGTGGCAAGAATTATTTACAAGCCTATCCAAATTTTTGTCACTATAGTAAATCACACGCAAGACTACAACCCAACTAATGCAGACGTCTTCCACTACAGGCTACCGATCTAAACTAGCCAAGAGAAGACAATCAACCTAAATGAATTTTGCATCTATATATCAAACATGAATCATGAACAAATTTGAACAGATGGAGTTAGTCCATTACATGATCTTCATTGCCGCCACAAACCCATCTGAAAAACAACAATCATGTAGGGCAAATCATGTAGTTACTGTATTGAACATCAGAACTACCTCTTGCAGGAGAGATTACAACATTGGCTACTACCATGAACCTGTAGTCCATGGGATGGACTACCCACAACTCATCTTGGAGCATGATGATCGAGGTTGATGAAGATTGAGATGAACTCCCCTCCGTCAAAGGTCTTGATCAGCGCTGAAAACGAAGATCGCCTTGGAAACACAATGTGGCGAAAGCGAGAAAATGCTCGATAAATGGAGGTGAGTTCTGGAGTATTTATAAGTTTATGGGCAACGAAGGCCAAGTAAGGGGGGCCCACAGGCTATAGGTTCCCCTAGAGAGCCTAGGCGCCTCGGGGCTATGGGTCCCACCAGGTAGGGGTCCCAGCCCCCAAGGTCCTTCTCGTCTTCAATATTTTGGAACTTTTTTGAGACTTTTTCTGAGTATTTTCTTAGAAAGGCAAAAACAAAAAAAATAGGGACTAGCACTCGCCACTAGATTGATATGTTAGTCCAATAAAATTCAAGAAAAAATATGCCCAAATTGTTTAAAGTTTATAGTAATATAATATGAATCACGCAAAAATTATTGATACGTATCAGCATCCCAAGCTTAATCCATACTTGCCCTCGAGCATGTAGATGGTAAAAGGGGATAACTTTCGAAGGATTAATGCTACCAAACATGATCTTCATTTAACTCATGTGTTAGTTGTGGTCGATCTAAGTCAATAAAAGAAAAGTTTGGCAAGCTATGTATTAACAATCGTCAACTATCTCAATGCATACAAAAGTAGTTCCTACACATTCTTTGATAATCAAATGCATCAAGTCAAAAACACCTATGCCTAAGGTTTAGAAGGAAAATTCGACTCTTTTTGCAATTTCTATTTTTTTCAATCCATGTCCATTGGGACCCGAGACCCACTAGGTATTTTTGGTACCTAATACCTAATTTTGACTACTATTTTTAATAAATGGATGTGAGTTGTTGGCCATCCGTCATAGAAACTGCCCTTTGTAGATTAGAATTACCCACCATGCCATCAATGAGCGGAAGAAAACATTTTGATGAGAACGGTTCGTTGTGTTGCCTTGCACATTGCTGCCCATGCCCTTATTCCGCCTAGAAGAAAATGCAAAATCTCCAACGCACACCCGACCCTTTCCCCCTACCCTCTTGATCTCCGACTACCGGTGCCGCCGATGGCCCCTCCCTACTAGAGACCAATTGTGTCACTACTTCCACACCTACCCCCCAGCCGACCTCCTACATCACCCTCCTGGCATGATTCCCAGTACTGCCAACCCTCCCCCAAGGACGACCTTAACTCCATGGCCTTTCACGCCACAACCTCCGAAGCATGCAGATCCACCCACCTATGGCCCCAACGCACATCATGCGCCCCTCGCCAGACCTTAGACCTATGATTGTCCGCAATGCACAGACGATGTTGTTTGGTTGTGCCATTGTTGTGGATCCACAAGGCAAAGAAGGGCCAACCCACAAATATACGGGGCGTGGGCAAATCAAGGATAAGGGGCACTTCTTGTCACACAAAAGATCAAAATATATTCTTTACTTCAAATTAACATCTATGATTGATGATCTTTGGACTCTAAAACTGGCAGTATGTATCACGATAGTAATGAAACATTATAGCTCTCACAAAAATTGATTTCCTAATTGTTACAACGGCGACATCATTTTTTTCCTAGAAAAAAATAACCTTGTGAAAACTCGTTGCTACATAAAACTATTGTGTTACCATGACATATAAAGTTAATGTATACATGAAGTGAACAAAACTCCTCCCTTATCCTAATCTCCTGCCTGAGCAAGAGCGGAAGAAGATCCATGCAGGTGGTCGATGTGCGATATAGAATTGTTAGTGCCATAGGGCAGAGCTATTTACCAATGCAGAGTTTATAGCGAGATGTATGCTTGACTCGCATGAAGCCTTTTCCCTCGTGTGTCATTTCTGGGCCGGCCCATTTACCGAGTTTGCTCGTTCGCGGGCTGGCTGCGTTCCCTTCCTTCATTTGCTATAGTTTTTCATTTTTTTCTCTCTCTTTCATTTCTCTTTTTTCTTTGGGTTTTCCTCTATTGTCTTTTATTTCTTCCTTGGTTTTCTTCAGGTTTTCTTTTTTCCTTCTAATTTTCTGCATTTCTTTCTCAGTTTCATCATTTTATTTTATTTTCCTTCGATTTTTTCACTAGTTTTCTTTTTTTTCTCGATTTTTATTGTTGTATTTCTTTTTTTTCTTCAGTTTTCTTCACTTCTATTTTTGTTTCTTTGTCGGTTGTCATTACTTTTTTTTTCTTAACACACGTCTAATATTCTTTAGTATGCATTACACACTTTTAGTGTACACGTGAAATATTTTTTTGATACACGCTACATTTTTCAAATACATTGATGTACATTTTTATATTAATACATGTTTTGAACAATTTTTTGAATAGTTGGTTTAACATTATTTTGGTAATAAACATTTTTCTAAAACTATGTGAGCATTTGTTTTACATTGTATAATTTTTTTTAAATGTCACACACATGTTTTTTAAATGCGAACACATTTCTTTAAAACTGGGTGATTTCACCACACGCATGAATTTTAAAGATTACTTTTGGATAAAGTATGTATGAATGAGATGATTTAAATAAAAGACTGTTATTATTGGAAGTAATTATATGTGAAGAAAGAGTATGCATGTATGCTGGATCATTGGAGATGAAAAAAATTAAATTGAAGTACCCATGTGCTATGAAGTAGTTTTAGTGGATGACGACATGGCACATTTGGTAATGTGGAGAGCTGCTTGTTGAGAGAGTTAGAGTTAGTGGGGATCAACAATTTAGGTATTATAAATATCACATACATTTTTTTAATGGTACAAAAAAGGTTTATACTAAAAAAAAATTCACATTGCGTAAAAATTCTTCAAAATTTTCACATACATTCTTTTGAAACACGTGATTTTTTTGCATATCAGGAACATTTTTGTGAATGCTATTGACATTTAATTTAATTGCGCTAACATTTGTTCCAATTCATGGAGTTTTTTTTACTTTTATCTAATTTTTAAAATAAAAATAAAAGGAAGAAAGAAGACAAAAAATAGTTAGTGTGACGTCATCATGGCAAGACGAGCCCATGTCATGCTCTCGTGCGCGGGTGAGGGCAAAGCGTTGATGTTGCTCTGGCCTACTCAGTATAGCTTAACTGGACGCGAGGTTGCCCTAAGTCTCACTATAAACGAAACAGTCAGATCCAATTTATCACTTATGGCATCAGTTCCTTTGATACTAGTACTAGATAACTCCTCGCGCGTTGCTGCGAAAAATATTGCCTACAATTGATCCTTTACTCGACCGAGTAACTCTCCTAAAAGGATCATGAAAATAATGAATAAATGATTTTTCTTGGTCAACAATACTTTAAAATGATAGTACATTACTTATACTAATCAAAGTATCACAACCGACAACCAGTCAGATTAGAGGATTATATGGTAGTTTACACGCGGAAAAACAAATGGTTTACGGCTTCAATACATGCCCACCATCTCCGCTTCTTTTGTAAGGAAAAAAACCCTTCTATCTACAACTGAAACATCACCACCTATCTATATCCCCAAGTTTTAATCATGCCAATGTCCATGAGAACTCCGCTGTGCATTTACTTCGATCCATCCCTCCACGGGAAAAGGTATGTGAAAATAACTGAAGGGAAACTTCAGAATCAAGAAAAAAGTTACATGTAAACATCCAAGGGCCTTCTATTATTCAGAGAAGATGAATTCATTTTGCATTACTACTAATTAATATAAGAAGATGTGGTGAACAACTAAGAAAATTTTGTATGGCATATCATCAAATTAAACTTCTGGACTTTTGCAATTCATTGGACATTTTCAGCAATACATAATAGTAATATGTGCAATTGTGGTCCTGAAAAAGGAATGTAATAACATGAGTTTCATGGACTGGATGATATCATTACTTTCCTCAATAGTTGACTGACCTGGTTGATAAAATCTAGGGTTTCGCACGAACACAATGATTTGGATCCATAGCATTTTGGCACACCTCGATTGATATATATTTTGGGATATGGGGAGTTATGAAGTATCGTTTCTGCAGACCGCACTATAGATGTCAGGGAACACCTCGACACACCAATGCTCCTTATCTTGAGTTCCTGATCAAGCCGGCAACTACTGCTACCGCTAGCAGTCGTGTGCTATATCGCCGTTCATTGGATGGCGAGAGTACTGCAGTAGAGAAATAGTTACATGTATTAGGAATTGATTTGACATATAATTAGATGTGTGTGGGGGGCATGGTGCCCATTTGACCTGGGCCCTCCATTCTCATACTTTTGCCAAAACGAAAGAAGGAATTGCCACATCGTACCTCTTATTTGATACCACATGTCAATCTCACCATGGATGTCAAACTGCAATAAATTTATTGTGGAAAACGAAATTCAGATCGTCCGTTCGCAAACTATATCAGCTGCAAGATTCCTCCCATCGTCCTGATCTGTCGGAAAATTCAGAAAGTCAGTTAGACTCAACATACAAACCTAACTAATTGAACTTATCTCCCGATAAACGATTGGAGCAGGGCGTGCCATTGTGTACCTGCTCGTGTGCAGCGGCGGTGCGGCTAATCCAAATCCGATACCACGCAATCGAGGAGAGGAAGAGAACGACTCGACGACACCGACGAGCGAAGAGGAGAGTCAGTGAAGTTAGGAAAGCCATGATGGGATGTGAGGGGACAGATGGGAGATGTATATGAAGGAAAGGGAAGACAATGCGTCATGAAGGGTTAATTGCAGCAGTTACCACATGCATGTGTTGGTTGCATGCACCTGATTTCAAGCGTTACGTAGTTCTCTTATTTATTTAGCAGATTTCTTTATCTCAAACGGCGCACGTACAGGGGTAAGACCAAGGAGAAAAAGTGATCTCCTGCCTATAAAATGAACGGCGCTTCCTGTCCCGATGGAGTACTTCTGATAATTATTCCACAAAATAAATGATGAGGTGGATGCATGGAAGTACTATGCATGCTAAGAATTGATGATGTGGCAACACTGCTGAGGTGGATAGCTTGCATGTTAAGAGAAATAGGATAGTGGGGATGAACTATCTAGGTATTATAGATTCAGTACTTGGGGCAAATGTCGATCGTTAGCTTGTGCAATTGGGCTAGCCCAGAAACACATATGTCCCATAACTGATTTTAGGATCCTTCTAGAAGGTTCCCTCTCGTGTTTGGGGCCTAGATTCTTTTTTTGGGGGTTTCATCATTTTTATTTGTTTTGGGGGTTTCTCTTTTTAATTTCTTTTTTTTAATGCGGGAATTTTTCCAAATTTGAAAACTTTTCAAATTCTGAAATTTTCTGAAAATTTTCATATATTTTTCAAATTTCAAATCCGTGAACTTTTTTCAAATTTGTCAACTTTTTACAAATTACAACTTTGTGATTTTTTTCAAATTGCAAGAACCTATTTCTAATTTTGTGAACTATTTTAAATTCGTGAGTAGTTTCAAATTTTTATGACCTTTTTAAATACATGAGTTTTTTCAGATATGAACCTTTTCAAATTTGTGTTTTTTCAACTTTATGAACTTTTTCAAATTCGCAAATATTTTCAAAATTTTTGAACCTTTTCAAATTCACAATTTTTTTCCAAACTTACCAATTTTTCATATTCATGATATTTTCAAAGGCAACAGTCAGTTTGGTCACCGGTCAACTATCAAATGTTGTTAGGCAAGTCAAACGGTTAATCACGGCCAGTGAAGGTTACGTAACTGGGTTAGGCCACAGGGAGCGGCAGTTCTTGTTCCTGGCGCTACAAGCACTAATATGAAGATACTAGTGAACCATAGGGGTGCTCCTATTCAGCAGCCAAACGCCCTGAATAGGGGACGACAAACGCACCCCCCTACTCCCCTCGCACAAGATTTTGGTCCAACCTTTTTTTTTTTGAGGGAAGATTTTGGTCCAACCTATGTGCAGGGCGGGATACCCTTTTCTTTTCCTTTTTTCTTCTTTAACATAATTCAGGACTTCCAGAAATTTTAAATCTATACTTCTATATCTATACTTACTTATACTTATACTTACTACTATTAAATAAGCGAACATTTTCTTTCTTAACTCCATCCGCTAAGTGTATCACAGGGTGATTAGTACCATCAGATTATCCCATCTAATACTTACTAGTAGAATGCCCGTGCGTTGCCACGGGCTAACAAATGGGTCTATCACGACCCCTTCTAGCTGGCTACTATGGGACAATTTCATGGATTGCATGCATCATTCCTCTAGCTGGCTAGTATGACACAACTTCATGACGAAGCATCCAGTCCCTGCTCTCTGCACTCCTCTATTTCTCTCACATGCTCTTCCTCCTTGGATTTCCCATTGACACCAAAACTTTTCCCAAGAGAAGATCCCTACAGTGCAAAAGAATTAATAGAAAACCGAATCAATATCAGATGTGCATATTTTGCTATCTCAACCACTTACAACCCCTCAACTGATTCTCCGTATTTCTCTTACGGCCTTACTCATCAAACTTTGTCGTGGTTCAACAGCAATACATGCTTGTTTCTTTTATATGCACCCAAAACAGTTAAAAACTTTGTTGATGAAATTTTTAATATTTACCGTAACACGGAAGAACTACGGTTAGCTTCCCACTGAAATAAGGAACAAAATGTAGTGCCTCGCTCGATAAAAAATCCTTGTCAATGGCAACAAAGACAACCTCGGCTTGCAGCCACTAACACAAACCCCACAATCCAAGGAAGAACCATGACGATATGTAAAAATCACAATAAGTATAGTCTTGTCGTATAAATTAAATTTTCTTTGGAGTTAAACTTATAGTACATGACATGAGGAGCCTGGACTTGTCCTCGTGACACATTAATATATTAAATAGCTTCATGTCGGAGAGACTAAAGCCCCGCCTATGTTGTCTCAATATAGCCGGTCCAAAGCCCGGGTAAAGGAGGAGGGTTGTGATAGGTTTGATGAGTCAAAGTAAAAAATCAGCCACTCTTATATGGAGATGAAACCCAAAAGATTAAAGGCTTTCTTGTTGTTGTTGTTGTTGTTGCATCTCTCAGAGAGACAAACACCAGTGCAACAGGTTATCACCATGTCCCCATAATTGACAATGGAACCAGGGGTGGAGGCAGCATTGGGCCAGGGCCCAGGCTTGCCTCATACTATAGCTACATATATGTTGTACAATGATACTACCGAAAGCCTGTATGCAATGGCCGCGCTCAGGGCCACGGCCGAGGTGCCTAGGGTTATCTGGTATGGACATCATATATGAAGAGGAAGTAATTTGAAAATCTACATGTTTGAAACCAATGCCAGCCATGGCACATGAATGTAAGGCGAAAACAAAACGGGAACTATAATGTTTTACTTGCACAGAAGCAAACTTATTGCTCTACTGCCAACATCACGTACATAATAGGTCGATTTGCAAGTCTATTAGTTATGCAAAACTATAGACACTGAATGATAACAACTAAAAACTAAAACGAGGAGGGATTAAGATGCTTCAGTAGGTATGTTTGTAAGAAAAATACAAAAGATAACATGCCTCATCAATCCTGTTAGCAATTTTGCATAGTTGTCCTCATACCATACATGACACAAAATCGAGTACTTGTAAGTAAACAAGGCAGGAATCAGCAGCACATGATAGATGGGTTGTCATCATAGAACAAAAGGGGCACAAGTAGATACAAAGTCCTCCAAAGAGAAAACAACAACAAATCGAGTTACGAAAAATTCTTGGTCTAGTTTAAATAGAGATCATGTTGTCATGCTAATAATTCATAACCGGTTCGGTAAATAATATGGCATGAAAACTAAAGCCGAAACTAAGAAAATTCTAAATGAATTTAATACTTGAAATAAGTGAAGAAACTATTTTCTGTTGCCAATTTAGGTGTAAATTATACGACAACCTGGAATAAATATCTGTTACATAATTATTTTGCAGGCAACTGAATGCTTAGAATATATAATACTGGCCATGAGGGTAATCAATTCAAACCAATGAACATGTTCTTCCATGCCAATACTGCAGATATACCAGAATAATGGCAATATCAGTTGCCTAACTGCATAGAGAGATTATGTGCAGGGGAATGCCCTAAAAGAGAGTATATGGTTCTAATGCATTTCACTGCATGATTTGGCACAAAATAAATTAGTCCTACGAGATGGAACATAGCTCGTAGAATATATGTGAAAAGCAGTTTGATGCAGAAGCGGTATCCGGATCAATATTGTGATGATACATCTTTGTCATATTACTACATGTATCAATTCCGTGTTCCTATAGCAATAAAAACAATCAATCTAGATCATTCATCAAGCAAAATATACAATACCTTGGCGTCCTCCAATCCGTGACATCAAGCTATAGAGGCAGCTGCAATAGAGCGTTCAGAGGGTTAATGGCACCGTCGCGAGGACCGGTGTCATTCGCACAAGTTGTTGCCCTAGCGGCCCAGGGGGTGAAGAAATACTCACAATCTACTCCAATGCAGTTTCTTTACATAAACAAACTTATTAGCTTATAGGAAAAATACATAAATGGAAAATTCAGTTAATTTTGCAAGACTAGTTTTTTTGGTCAAATCAGAAGAATCCAACTATTATGCCAAATTTATTGTAAGAACAAAATTCTTCAAACAACCCCTTTAGGAGGACTCAAAATTAAAATACATGATATTGGCAGCTGCCCCTACATGTTACCCAAATAAGAATTACCTAAAACACACAACCTAAAACAAGGTTATGAAGAAACATATATTTTAAAATGGGACAACAATGTCTAGCATGTGCGCACATGTGAAATCAAAGAGGTACATGTTGTTTACCTGATGTATGTGATGTATCCGATCCATTCACACCCATGTATGACCTTTTAGCATTCAAATGGTTGCTCACAGAAAGCAAGTTGTCCCAATTTGCATGCTCCTCAACAGTCACATACAGATTTTCATTGTAACCAGTCACATAAAACACTAACCCATACCCATACATAAATAAGAAGGCACAAAAAAGAAAATAAGACAATTAATTATGCACTCCGGACATAATGAAATTTCATTGTTACAGTGCCAGTCAAGAAAGAACAGTGGCTTGTTGGCTTAGTCATACTGGCTGTCGTCCTATTGTTGTTGCAGTCACCGCCCCTCCTTTTTCCTATAACTGAAAGCCAATGTATATCTGGATAAAGATTCAGCATTCCTTTTAAAAAATTGTGACCGATGTGCAACTGGTAGGCCAAATCACTGTTGCAGTTGCCGCCCCTCTTTTTTTGCTCTGAACTCGCTATCAGCACAATGCATCATACATTTATATCGAATTCATAGGCCAAATGATCTAACATACATGGAAGGAAAATGCAGTTGCTGGAAGGGGAAGCGAGTTAGTGATGAAAATACCTTATAAGTCCAACTTCTCCTCCTCTTTCTTCAGCAAGACTACAGAGGTGCGCTTGGCTTCAGGGTCAATGAGGAAAAGCTTAGTTACATCAGGACTGGTAGTACGGTAGAAGTTGAATGTGGATTCCAGCCTTGAAGCAACTGCAAGCTCATTACTTTGAGCACCCTACAACTTCTGACATGATTTATTGATCACTACACAACATTTGCATTAACTAAACTTGCAAGAGCATCTCGACCATCATGATTTCGTGGAAACACATGGAACATGTAGGTCAAGAACAAATAAGGCAGAGAAATTTAGCATCAAAACAATTAATCACAAAAATATGTTTCTTCTTTGCCAAGGAGGATGCTACTAAACTAACAACCGGCAAGCCATGTGGGTCAGATATGAGATGAAGACGCCTATTATAAGCTACTGAGTTCTTCCCAAGCATGATCATATATGCATTTTTTTTCTACAAAGAACAATTCCAAAGGGTAATCAAATCCCAAGGCATGCTACAAAATTTGAAAACTTTGCAATAACTATTCAGAAGTTAAACACGGGATGAACACCTTACAGAACTAACGTGTATGCTAGAGAACAACATTTCCATTACATAACTATCCTTTAGTGTTTCAAGAGATTGAGGACCGTAAAACATTGTGACCAATACTAAGTGGGTAACTATTCCTCTGATAGTACAGTGGACATTTATAGGAATAGTTATGTGAATAAACTCATTTACCAAACTAACAAGTACCTTATCTGTCATCCTTGCTGACAACCGAAAGTTCTAGCAGAAAAGATGTTGGCTGGCCATTCTTTTTGTTCAGTAACTGCTACTCTTACTAAAGGTACATAAAATAATATTCCTACTCTTAGTCATTTTTAAAACACATTAAACTTGACATGCATATATACAAAGAATATAATGTTAAGCAAACGGAAGGAAGAAAAAGAATAGCATAATATTGTAGAAAATAGGATGACCGGGCTTAGTATTGAAGGATAGCTTAAAAAAATAAGATGGGTATCTATATATGAGTGGAATTAAACCTGAATTCCTTGTCCTGTCCAAGCAAGAACAATCATGAGCACATCATCCAATTGCTACACCATGCATCATCTTTCTTCGGTAGTGCAAGAAGCAAACTTTGCTGAGATGAAAAATCTTGGTGTAAACAAGTACACCTACAAGATACGGATCGCATCAATGAATTAAGTCCCTGCAAAAAAATCAATGAATTGAGTGCCCGACTGGCTTCCCTAAATATTTGACAAGTTATTATGCTCTAGCTCATGCATGCTGAATTATGCTAGTACACCATGAAAGGTTTCAAAACTGACGGGATTCTTAATTGCCCGTACATTAGATGCTTTCCACTTTATGTAACATAAAGGTAATTTGATGAGACAAAAGGTGAATCCTATGTGCGAGAAATTCAGTAGTAGTATACACTTATAAGTTTGAATAAAATTATCTAGCTATCTCTAGCCAAGATAGATGGGCACCATCACTATGCTAGTACTCAACCAGAGAAGCAAAAAATGCCCGTGTGTGTTAAACTGCTAATCCGTTAATCACATACACATATGAGCTACACAGGTATGTGAAGCTCGCCCTCTGATCAGTCGCAAATCAGCTTGTGTTTCCACACAGCTGCCGACGCCAGAGCTCTCCACACGTAAGTATTGTGATTGGAAAAAGGAGCAGCATGTTCACGTTGTTTCCAATATAACTGAATATAACAAGAATTTAACATGATCAACGGCAGATTGAACAGAAAATTACCAGATTGAATTAGCTAAACAGACAGCCCCATCTTTCCAAATCAACGAAGATTGCACGGCGGGGAACGAAGTGCCCATGGAACCAGCCAGAATTTGCACTATCGGACATGGATGCTTACGCCTATGAAAAAATAGCCTCTACCGGCGGCGGCTAGGATGAGGCCGGATGGATTCGTCCGAGATACCACACAACCACGACTGGATCTTAGGATGTCGTCCTCGTTGCGTCGGATCACGTGGGGTAGTGGGGAGGGGCGTTGGATCCTCACGTGGGCGGGAACACCATGTTGGTCAGCCCGGCGCCACGCACGCCCAGCATCGCGTTGCACGTGTTGGCCAGCTTTGCGAACGGCGCCACGCGGAGCGGGTCGATGCTGAACTCGGCGTGGCAGGTGAGGCCCACCTGGAGGTGCCGGAAGCAGCGGGTGCGGTTGTCGGCGGTGAGATCCACGAGGTCGTAGTTCGAGAGGCTCTTGAAGACTAGGAGGAACTTGCCGATCCAACCACATCTACAGGTCGGAGACGGGGAACTGCACCTGCCCGCCGTACCGAGAAGAGCAGCGCCGACACCTCATGCAACACCGCGCACTCCTCATCACCACCGGGGAGCATCGTCGTGGACCGCACCGTGATGTTGCGGACGAAGCGCATGGTGTTGGCGTCAACCTAGCGCGGGTACGACCTGACGCGCCACTCCTCGACATGGGGCGCGCCGGCAGGGTGACCGTGCCGTTGTCATCTTCACCTCGGCTATGTAGAAGAGCCTCTTTTGGCGGCGGCTGGGACAAGGCCGATCGGCGGCCGTAGCTGGATCGTATGACGGTCGTCCTCCTTGGCATTGGATTACTCGGCGGTAGGGGTGGAGGGAGGAGGTGGGCGATGTCTCAGGCGGCGGCGGGCGAGGGTAGCGCTAGCAGCTAGCACATTCTCACATCGCAAGGAGCGGGGCAAAATTAGACCAGGACGCTGAGCGCTTCTCATCTTTTAGGTGATTGAATGGTAATGTGGGTAATAAGGAGTATAAATTACGTGATTGAATCTTTCTTTTTTGTGTGGGGGAATTACGTGATTGAATTATCACTTGCCAAATGATCAGGAGGTGGGGAAAATGGGTGGGGCGTGCATTGGGGGAGACCTTCGATCGGATGGGGTGGGGCGTACGAAGTGAAGAGAATAATTACCATATTCGAAATTTTCTGAGTTATGGCCGTACCACATCTGGATTGATTTATTACTATAATTATCATATTTGAGATTTCTGAACCAGACGAAAGTGGTGGGACTATTCAACCAACTCGTCTATTAGGAGTAGAGATACGTTGGGTATTGCCGGCCAGACGAGAAAAGAGGAAAACCGGTGGGAGGGAGGGTGGTGGGACGAAGAAAAACCAGACGAAAAAAAGCCAGACGAAAAAAACCAGACGAAAGTGGTGGGACTATTCAACCAACTCGTTTATTAGGAGTAGAGATTAGGAGTAAAGATACTTACTAGTACTATATTAAATAAGCGAACATTTTCTTTCTTAACTCCACCCACTAAGTGTACCTAGGTTGATTAGTACCATCAGATTATCCCATCTAACTAGATCTAACAACCCAGATTAATCTAATCCAGCCTAGTGGTTAGCGTAGCAATAATAGTCGGACGAATGCACTCTGCCAAAAAATGGACCGCCAAGTACATTTTTTCTCTCAAAGCGTAATCGCCGGCACGTCCTCAGCTCCTACGCCTACAATCACGCTGGCAACTCACGCAAAAAGGAAAAAAAACTACCGGCCTTCCTCGCCACGCCTTCCTGGGCAGGGCACGCGCGCCCCTCCACGCTCTCCCGCCGCCGCCACGCGCCTCGGGTGGCCACTAAGGCTCCCGGCCTCCTAGTCAACCAGCAGGGAGCCGATGCATCGACACCAACGCGGGATCCATCCGCCCTCCTCGCTCACCGTTGACGCTGCCATGCATAAATAGATTGGCTGCGGCGGCATGCGATCCAATGCCGAGATCACGGGAGAATTGTTGCTGCTGATCCCCACCTCCACCCCCAACCCACACCCGTCCCATGGTCGCCGGGGCCAGCCGCATCATGGGTACGTTTGCCACAGCTTAATTAGCAATCACTGCCGTGCTGGCTTTTGTTGGCTCGAGTGCCCTTTTCTATGGAATTTATTTGCTGATGAATCGGTCTTGCCATATCTTGACAAAACATAAAGATTAGATGAATCTATCTGGCCACATCCTTTTACGCTTATTGATTTATGATTTTTTTTCAAAACTATAACTTTATGTGCAGCAAATTCGGAAACTATAGCACTAAACGCGAAAAAAATCAAAACTATGACCCCATCGGCCTCGCGCTGGCCGAAGAGGTTGTTTTCGGCCCGGGTTTGGCCGAAGAGGACTTTTCGTCCAGGCTTTGACCGAAGTAAGGCTCGGCTGGGCCGAAGAGGTCGTGTCGGTGGCGGGCTGGCCGAAAATTGTAGCTTCGGCCCGCGCGCGGCCGAAGTGGGTTCTTTTCGGCCAGCTGGCGGCCGAAAAACTCTTCGGCCAGGAGTTAACCGAAGAGTTCGGGATAAGGCTCGCCAGGCCGTCTCCTTCCTCTGGCTGCTCGCACTCTGTTTCCTCCTCTCTCTCTCTCTCTCTCTCGTTCTTCTCTGTAACCTCACAAGCCCGCGCCGATCTCCACCACTTTGCACCCATTTTCACATCCAAGACACAGAATAGATAGATCATACCATTCTCCAACAGCCTATGGTGTTTTTTGGGTATGGGATAGTTTTTTCTGCGTTTGGAGGGAGGAGCCATGTTGGGGTGGAGAAGGCGTGGTTAGGAAGGAGGTGGTGGTGAGGAGGAGCAGCTGCTGTGGACGAGGAGGTGCGGCTTGGGGGGTGACCTGAGTTGAGCCTCCGGTCGTCGAGGGGGCGGCGCTGCCGTTCTCCTGTGGTGCAAGTACTCCGTGAGGTGGCCGGTGCCCCTGAGTGAAAGAGAGGAGCAAGAAGCTAGGGACACACGCTTCGAAGGTATAACCATGCCATCACAAATTTTCTCTGAATTGTATATTTTAATTAGTTTAGATAAGTCATATTGTGAAGTGCAGTGTTAATATATTTGTAGAGGCATTTTAGTGCATAGTTAGTGTAACGGGTAATATTAGTCTTTGTTGTGATTAATGAGAGGATGACAATGTCTGATAGGTGAAAATGTCTGAATCGGTAAATCTGACAGTTTACTACGGTGCTGGTAATGTTCGATATAATGAGTTGGGGGTTGATCTTAGCGAGTTTAAAAATGGCGTCATGACACTAGCTGACCCGGACAGACTGGACATTAGACAGTTGAAGTACTGCTTGACAACTAGTTTCGGTCTGGATCCTGAAGTATGTTCCGTCAGTATTCATGCATTGTGGACCAAATCCTGTAAAAATGTCAAGTGGGAGTTAATGCCGGTAGATAGGAGCCGGCATTGGTTGTCCCTGTTAAGACGCTGCCGAGACCGAAGAATCCACCCATATGCACTTGTGCAACCTGTGCCGAAGGAGGAGAATACCGTACAACTCCACAGGGGGTATGAACCCGGCCAAGGCAGTGAAGTGGCTAACAAGATTGTTTTATCCAGGTCACAGCCACAAGATATGGATGCTAGCCAACCCGAGAAAGAGTCAGACTACGTGCCACACAATGTTTGTGGTCCTGATACTGGGCAGAGTAGCCAGTCGATAATATTAGCTGGTTCTGGTTTGCTGATGGGGATGAGGAAGGGGATGAAATGCAGAGGGTGATGGAGGAAGAGGACGAGGATGGATTGGTGGAGGAACTGGATTCTAAAAATTCTGAGGATGAAGTTGAGGTACCGATTCCTTCTGCATGGGAGCAGGACATATCCACCGGCCTTATGGTGAACGATGGCCATGAGACTCCATGGCAGTATAATCTGAACCAAGTACAAATAGGGGCTATGTTTGATAAAAAGAAAAAATTGAAGTATGCGGTGATAAAGTGGGCTATGTCTATGCAGAGGGTTTTCAAGACACACATATCAAGTCCAACAAACTATACCGTGAAATGTGTTGTAACAGGTTGTCCTGGGAAGGTGCACGGGCACGTGCCGAAGTATGACATCCACTGGGTTGTCACCATTGTCATCCCACATAATTGTGTGAGGATGAACCTGCTGGTCAAGCATCCGAACCTGACTTCAAGTCTCATTGCGCAACTCTTGTATACTGAGATAGTAGAGAAGAAAGATATGGAAGCAAAACACATCCAGACAGCAGTGAAGGTCAGATGGAATTATGTCATTCCTTATGGGAAGGCTTGGAGGGCTAAGCAGAAGGCTATGGAGGAAAGGTTTGGGACGTTCTTCGACTCATATGATAATGTTGTCCGTCTCCTGGGCATACTGAAGGAGAGGAATCCCGGCACTTATGTGAACGTACAACACATGAGGTTGCTGAGTATACCAGATTTCAAGGTGTTGAAACGAGTGTTCTTCTCTTTTGCTATGTGCATCGAAGCTTTCCGGCATTGTCCTCCTGTTATGTTTGTGGATGGTACATTCCTGACCGGTCAGTATAGAGGGCAAATCCTGACTGCTATTAGTGTGGACGGGAACAATCAAATCATCCCACTTGCCATGGCATTTGTGGAGGGTGAGAACTTTCTCAGCTGGGTATGGTTCTTCCGCCAAGTGAAAATTGCCATCGTGAAGGACCGACCAAACGTGTGTGTCATTCATGACAGACATGCTGGTATATTGAAGGCCATGAAGACACTTCGTAATCCAGCAGATGACGAACCAACACCTTGGAGGGACTTGCAGAGCCGGTGGTGCATGCGCCATCTTGGGGCTAATTTTTTCTCACAGTTCAAGAACAAGCGGTTGATGAACTTGTTCAAAAAATTATGCAAGCAGAGCCAACAGTGGAAATACGAATTTATTTGGTCAAAACTAGATGAGTTTACTAAGAAGCAGGTCCGTGCGAGGAAGAAAATGGAAGAAGATCAGGTTAAATTAGCAGCACTCATCGCGGATCTAGAGGAGCCAGTTGGTCTTTGTGACTTGCCAGCAATTGACCCTCCTAATACTAAGAGAAAGAAGGGAAGGGCAATAAAGAATTTTTCTGAGTGGATAAAGAAAGAGCCTCCAATGAATTGGTCTTTGCTGCATGACACACATGGAGCTAGGTATGGCCACATGACAACCAATCTTGCAGAGGTGTATAACTTTGTGCTGAGAGGGAATAGAGCATTGCCACTCACAGCTATTATGGAGGCTGTATTCCATGGCACTTTGAGATATTTCAGAGAAAGGCACGAGTTAGCAAAGAAGCATATTGAAGATAATCAGAACACACCTTATTGTAGCCGTGTCATGGAATACATGGCAAAGAAGATAGAGAAAGCAAAGAAGCACACTGTCAGACTCATAGGGAATCAAGAAAGGAGGTATGAGGTTCAGCTTCCTACCGATGGTTTTGGTTCTGGAAATGAGGTGAAGACACACGAGGTAAAAATTGGAATGGAATTTTATCCAACGTGTGAGTGTACATGCAACAAACCGAAGTTGTTGCACCTACCTTGCTCTCATGTGTTGGCTGCCTATGGCCAGATTTAGTTGGATGCTATATCCTTCGTGTCCCCATACTATTTAAAAGAGGCAGTGCTCAACACCTGGACAGGCGAGATGACAGGGTTTAGAGTCGTCGACAATTTCAACAAGGTAAACGACGGTGAGAGAGTATACATCCCGCATCCAGACCTTTGGCGAACAAGTAGGGGCAGACGAAAGGCCCGTCGCATCCGGAACGATATGGACCAGTCTGAAGCTGGTGGAGCAACCAGACAATGTTTGTTATGCGCGGCTTATGGGCATAGGATGAAATATTGTCCCGACCTGAACAAAGATGGTGCTTCCGCATCGACGAGTGCTTCCACATCGACGGCTGCGACAACAGGAGCAAGAGGCGGACGTGGTCGTGGCAGTCGAGGCCGAAGGGGCGGACGAGGAAGAAATAACTCACAAGCTATATAATGTGTCGTAGTGGGTTTTAATATGTAATATGTCAGGACTATGTTTTAATATGTAATATGTCAGGACTATGTTTTAATTTGTAATATGTGAGGACTATGTTTTAATTTGTAATATGTCAGGACTATGTTTTAATATGTAATATGTCAGGACTATGTTTTAATTCGTAATATGTCAGGACTATGTTTTAATTTGTAATATGTGAGGACTATGTTTTAATTTGTAATATGTCAGGACTATGTTTTAATATGTAATATGTCAGGACTATGTTTTAATTCGTAATATGTCAGGACTATGTTATAATTTGTAATATGTCGTACTATGTTTTATTTGCACCTGAGATTTGTTGTTTGAATTGCAGATATGTCTTCGTATCCGTTGCTTAATGGTAACATCGATAGAAAGCACCGGGGCGCCCTTACAGAAGAGGGCAACAACTTAGACGTGTTGGTCACTCGTACCCCAAAGACTAACTGGCTGATACACGATTCATGGGTTGATAGGTATGTGTGCATATAATGGAGACCATATAATGGCTTACTATGTTTGACATACTTTTCATAACCGCTAACAATCTCTTTATTTTGTAGGTTAAGTTGGGCTGGACTTCTACCCTTGGCACAGCTGGTTGAGGGTACATTGGATGAGTGCATTGATGGTCCGGATTTAGATGAGGCAGGTGAACCATTGCAGTTACACAAGAGGCAAGTGAAACGTTTCTCTTACGACAAGTCACTCCTTACCTGCTTAGTAGATAGATGGAGACCAGAGACACATACGTTTCACTTTCCTTGGGGAGAGATGGCGCCTACTTTACAGGATGTGTCTTACTTGTTGGGATTACCTCTGGCCGGTGCTGCCATAGGTCCCTTAGAGGCAGAATCTGGGTGGCAAGCAGCGATGCAGACCCGTTTTTTGGCTGTGGTCCCGACTGCTAGGGCCATAGACAACGATCCTCATGGACCTCTTTTTAGATGGTTGAGCCAGTTTCAGGTAACCATCACGGCCACTTAAACAAATGTTGTTTTTTAATTGTCCGATGTTCATACAATTATTACGTTTCTATGTAGATTGTCTCATTAGGACATCCCGACGTTCAGTTGTCAGAGGCACGGATTGACCGGTCCCTAGAGGCATATATTCTTTGGCTGTTCAGCAAGACAATGTTTACGGAGAACCACGTGACCACTGTCGATGCACGACTCATCGGTATTACACGAGAGATAGCTGACGCACGTTGCCCTGCGGATATTCTACAGAGGAGTTTTGGTTCTGCTGTGTTAGCGGCTACGTACAGAGGCCTGTGCAAAGCTTGCTTGTTGAAGTCTAGAAAATCTAGTCTTGTTGGATGTCCATTATTGTTGCAGCTCTAGTCATACGAGAGATTTCCTATTGGACGACCCTATGTCTACGTTGATAAACCTTTTGGTTCAGAGGACTTAGCTTGGACTTATGTGCCTGCTATTGGCGACTTACCTACTATGGGATCTGTTTGGACACGGCGAGAGGTACTTTTATATTAAGTAACAATTAATTCAATTATTTCTTGCCATTCAATAGTATTACTAATGCTTATTTGTTGTCATGCACAAAGACAATTTGCGCATACTCAGGTTAGGGGATGCTACCCGTCCTTCATGGCGCAGTTTGATAGTTTGCACGAGGATCAAGTTATTTGGAAGCCATACTCGCCTCAGGCTATATCATCGAGGTACCCAGTTGGGATTTCTGGATTGTGCAGTAGATATCGGCACTTTTGGATGACCAAGGCCAAGTTGGTGTTCGACATGACGGTTGAGGAGATGTCTCTTCATAGGGTGATGAGACAGTTCGGTCTATATCAACAGCCTGAGATTCCAGATATTCCACACTTGCCAGACCACGTGCACAAGTAAGTACTAATACTATTTTAGTTGGCAGCTCTGCATTCATAATATACCTAATCATGTATCGCGCATGTCAATCTCAGGGACAGTCGCCTAGGAGGAAACAAGTCCATGGCTTATTGGCTTGAGAGCATTACCCCTTACGTTGACGAATGGACTACCGCTGCGACAAATATCTAGGGTGAGGTTCGGCCCTTTAACTGGGAAATGTTCAGGTTGTATCTATAGCGTTACCGGCATACAACGAGGATCTACTTGGTTCCATCAGCTGCTCCTGATCAGATCGAAGCCCCTCTCACCAGCGATATGTACCCAACTGCCTCTGTTGTGGGAACCAGACACCACGCGGTAAATGCCTTGGTTCTCATATGTTAAGTCTTCTGTTAATCTAGACATATTCACTTGGTTGTCTATTCGTGGTGTCTATCATACAACGAGGATATAATTGGTTCACTCTTTCTGTACAGGGTGACTTGACACTACAGGCGCGAGAGGAGGTTTCCGCTTTAATGCGGCGCTTTCAGAGGGGAGAAACTATCCCACAGCAAGAGGGCGTCTCATGGTTGAGGCGTCTTGATGACAAGCTACGCGGGATTTAGCAGCTGTTACGTGTAGACGGACTTCGGATGTTGCACTTCCTCCTCCACCACATCGTCCGCCACGTTCCTTTGTACAGCATTCAGAACCACGATCCTTTGTGCACCGTTCAGAACCACGACCCTCTGTGCACCATGCAGAACCTCATCCTTCACAGCCAGGGAGATCTTCCTGGCATGAGCCACCTCCTTCACAGCCAGGGAGCTCTTCCTGGCATGAGCCACCTCCTTCACAGCCAGGGAGATCTTCCTGGCATGAGCCACCTCCTTCACAGCCAGGGAGCTCTTCCTGGCATGAGCCACCTCCTTCACAGCCAGGGAGCTCTTCCTGGCATGAGCCACCTCCTTCATAGCTAGGGAGCGCTTACTGGCATCAGCAGATGAATCTAGGTAACACTACTCACTACATTCTTTTGAACAGTGTAGTAATCGTTCTTGCATTCTCAGCAGTCACTGATGCTTACTGGTGGTGCTTCATTCATGCATTTGTATCAATTTTACTTTACCGTAGGCGGCAACCAGTCGCAACCGTTCATGCATTCAGAGCAGTCACCGATCCTTAGTGGTGGTGCTTCGTACTTTGAGAGCGACCGCGAGGATGATGACCAAGCTACAAACATTTATGGCTTCTCGCAGACAGTGTTTCACACTCCACCACCACCACCGACGCAGGAGACACAGACCGTGACAGACGAGGTTAACTATGGTCGTGGTTATCGCGAGCCTCGTCCACCGCCTCAGCGCTTATCGCCTTCCGGTCCTCGCCCGAGGAAGACCCAGACTCGTCGTCGTCCCCCGCAGTGATATGCTTATCTATCTATGTATGACTCATTATCTATGTTAGTTTCAGACTATTCGCAGCTGTGTGTCAGTATTTATGTATGAGACATGCTTCATGTATGTGTTACTATCGCACTTGCTTCTATGTGATCAGGAGACATATATTGTTTTATGTATGCGAGATACATATTACTATTAATTCGTATTCTTATTCCAGTTACATTTCCAAATGGACTACAACCGATAATTAAGATACAAGTACATCTGAATTAAACGGTGCGGCTGAACTTGTGCAATACATCTTACATACTACAAAATGAAATTCAGATAGAACATAATGCCCTACAATAATACAATACAAACTAATAATGCAAATACATCTGAATGAAACGGTACAACTGGAATACATCTTACATACTACATGAAGTCATCATCGTCATCCTCCATTCATGCAGCCCTCTTGCCCTTCGACGATGCGCTCCTCTTGCCCTTCGTCGATGCAGAACTCTTGCCCTTGGTCGATACAGAACTCTTGCCCTTCGCGGATGCAGAACTCTTTCCTTTGGATGATGCAGAACTCTTGCCCTTCGACGATGCAGAACCCGGAAGCGGCGGCATGAAGATATCATCGTCATCCTCGCTCTCATCGGTCCATAAAAATGGATGCTTTTCTGCAGTCCTTCTGAAAGTTTCACTCTTCGGCTCCACCACCTTCTTCCACCTTTCATGCAACCTAAGAAGTTCTTGACGTACCTCCTCATAGGTCCTTTCAGGCCACCCAGACCTACGTAATTGGTGAGCCAACTCATTCATTATGGTGTCACTACCAGTGAGTTCGTCCCATGGAACTATCCTATTGTCCATCCTGAAATCGGTAGCTAGACTCAGCAGAGTGCTGCTCATCTCAGGGTGAAAACTACGATCGAATGGATAATGGGACATCTCGATTACACTACACTAGAATGCTTATCCACCTCCGCCTGAAGGGGGTTTTATAGATACAGATGAGAAAATGGCGGGAAAGAATAACTGTGGTATGGCGGGAAATGGTTGGCGGGAAGGGATTGGCGGGCAAATAAGGCGGGAAGGGATTGGCGGGAAAATAAGGCGGGAACGGATTGGCGGGAAAATAAGGCGGGAAGGGATTGGCGGGAAACGGGTGGCGGGAACATATGGCGGGAAACGGGTGGCGACAAAATACATTTCAGCATGAGCCATGCAACTTCGGCCCAGGGTTGACCAAAAAGTGACTTTTCGGCCTAGACTTGACCAAAAAGTCTATTTCGGCCTAGAGTTGACCAAAAAGTGCCTTTTCGGCCAGGGGATGGCCGAAAGCTATACTTCGGCCTAAGTGTGGCCAAGAAGTACTACTTCGGCCTAACTGTGGCCGAAAAGTACTACTTCGGCCAAAGAATGGCCGACGGGCTACTAGTTTTGGTTTTTTTGCATTACGTCCTATAGTTTCTGAAATTGCTACAAAAAATAACATAGTTTTGAAAAAAAAATCTTGATTTATCTGAGTAATCTTTTTGCAATTTGTTGTACAAATCAACCTAGCTGATTTTTATAGTTGATCCCAATAAGTGGAATATTAATCTCACAAGGTCTTTGACTATTTTTAGAGCTGACTTTTAGATCCCTACAGATTTGCAGCATCAAATGGAATTAGGTCCTGCAGTGATTTGTCATTGGGGTATGTCTGAAGTGCTTTCGGCCATAGCATCATGCACGTACAAGTGCTTGCAAGAACACATATTGATTGATTTTGGGAGACTAGCATGCACGAACAAGCTAGCTAGATAACCTTTCGGCCATAGAGAAACCACCCTTTCTTTCTTGCAGGATTGAGAAGACTGAAAACTTGGAACATTTTTTACGTACAGAAAGAAAGCAGATTGTGCTTGTACATAATGATGGTAAGAAGATCAAATTTATTTTATGGGCTTTCACTTGCAAATCTTTTCAGGTTCATTTCACTCGATACAAGTTCCTGCTGCTTCAGTCACGTTATGCTAATCCAATCATTCTCTTTCATTGTACAGTGTAGGGAGCATGCTTCACTGGACAGTCCTTATATTGCCAGTTTTGCTCACAATAATAATGAACAATTCCTGCTTAATAGATTTAAATTACAAGATAGCAAGACATGTACTACTTGATGTAGATATGGATACTGCTATAGGATGGACAATGCAAATCCATTGTTCGACTTACACGTCCAAGCTATATAGGATGTCCAATAAAAAACTTGACTGGAATAAACTTTTGGCTCGCTGACCTTTTGAGACCTAACTTACAAATTGTATAGTTTGGTAATATATATAAGAGAAATGAAAATTTGGCATGCTGAACTTGGTGTTTCTTTTTGCAGCACAGTGATTTCACAAGTACGGTCAAATGGAAGGCTGGAGGAAGATTTTTGAAATGGCAAAGGTGTTAGTAAGGACATGAGACAAGAGGTAATATTCTTTTATTATTGCCCTCTGCTATTAGACTGTGCTGTTGAAATTGAGCAGCAAAAACTGAAGTTGATATTGCATTGATATCTCTCTCATGTGTTAACTCGGTAGTGATGACAGTGGAAAATGTACGGATATGAAGCCTTACAGTAAAAAGGTAAAACAATTCTTTCATTTTGTTTGTTTTGCTCTAGATATGTATGACAATTGGTCATATATATGCAGGTCTGACTTGTTTCTTCAAAGAGGACAAAGTTGTTCTCTTCATAATAGTCAAGGACACAACTGCCAGCTTGACATTTTGGGTTTAACTATCTCTTTTGTTTCCTACCTTCATTGTTAGTACTTTTGTTATATGCTTATTTCTGAAAGTCTTCCTCCAAAGTTTTGTTTTGGATATGCGCATTTCATATTAGTGAAGACGTGCATTGGCCTTTGATCCTAATTTTAGAAGAAGCTCGAGTAATTTGCTCTATTTTATACGACTAACAAGCAAGGAAAAAGGCTATTGATGGAATCAGTTTTTTTTCTTGTTTCCTGATATTCAGTAGCCTTATAATTAGCTATTTGTGAGTGAGTTTGCCTGCATAGCTATCTTTACTACTTATAAAAGAGCAACCATTTTCTTTCTTAGAAGTTAAAACGCACAGTAAACATGGTACATGAAGGAGCCAAAATAATAATAAAAAATATCAGAAAAGCGGATATAGACTCCTAGCAAGCTCTTTTTGTTACTTTCATATTTTATATCTATGGGTCACATGGAGGTGCTCTTAGGTGTATGCACTGCTGGGTATCCTTGCCTTTCTTCCTGGTTCTACTGGTTCATCTCTCAATATGAACATGACCCCTCCTGAAAAAACAGTGGCCAATTGCATTGTCTTCTATAATGTATTAGTCGTAGACCATTATAGAAGGCATTATGAATTAAAATTACAAGTGTGAGTAATCTCACTTGAGTATATTGCCACCCATTCCACATATTTCTAGTCACGTTGTTCTTTGGCACAGTTGAATTTTCAGAGCCCAAAATGCATATGATTTTATTTTGTATGCTCACCCTAAATGCTACCACACAATTAGAGCTTATAATTATCGGTTCTTTTAGAATTAAATGGAAGTACATACTGATTTCGTTCCTAAGCAAATATTTGACAGATTCCTCTTCAATCCCAAGCATAGGAAATGGAAAGTTTACCAAGAGTCTGTGGGAGAAATCTACATGTTATCAAGGGAATGTGTCGGTGTACAAAAAGAGGGGTACACTTTTTGTACCCATATAACTGTGCACGGGCAGTCTGAGCCACGGGCACCGCCACACCAAGCAAGGCAAGGGAGGTGAGCCAGGGTAAGACCGAAACTCAAGAGAACTACGACGCCAAGGCCAAGACCACAAAGAGCAAAGGGGACGAAGCGGACTCCCTCGGCAAGATTCTTGTCGGGAGACAGTTCTAGCAGCCCCGACAAGACCCTTGCCGCGGCGACTCGTCCCGCGCCTATGGAGCAAATCACCCTTGAGTCCATTGCCCCCAAAGGGCAAGGATTCGGGAGACATCCTCGTGGCGACATGCAGATCTTTGTGAAGACATTCAAGATCAGGTACGCATTAAGGAGACGACAACCTTTGGCGGAATCCCAACCGAGGAAGACCACAAGGCCCCCGGCAAGCGCCTTGCCGGGGATGACAGCAAGCGCCCCAGCAAGACCCTTACCGGGGCCCCGGCAAGGCCCTTACCGAGGACACCCGCAGGGCCACCATCAGACCCACGCCGACTAAACCTCCACCGCCGTTCACATGCAGCTGCCGACCCAACCAGCTGGGCAGGCACCTGCGTGGCGGCATGCAGATCTCCGTGAAGACCCACCACTGCGCCACCTCAGCTGCCTGCCTACCTACGTGGCATCACAGGCGTCGCTGGCCAGAGCGCGTGTCGACACAAGAAGGAGCGGCGACGGACGAGACAGGTTTCTCTCCCGTCCCCGATAAAGCAAGGACACCTAAGCAAGACCCATTAAATGCGCCTTGTCATATAATGCGAGGGATAACCTCGCATCACTGTACCCTTTCCACCTCCTGTGTGCCACTGTGGCAATCCCTTTTTTCTATAAAAGGAGGCCCGAGGCGACCAGGAGAAGGATTCGGCTTTTTGGAGCTCCTCACGCCCCATAGCTAGCTCAAGAACACAGATATACAACCCACCAAAGCAGGAGTAGGGTTTTACGCATCCTCGCGGCCCGAACCTGGATAAACGAACCGTGTGCTACCTGTTAGATCCGCTCTTCTCACGACCCCGCGCCCCGCTAACCATAGTAGGGATTCTTGTGATCCCATAGGTGTCGTTCCCACTGACATCTCTGGCGCGCCAGGTAGGGGCGCAGTTGTGAGAATCGGCTTTAGCAGTTAGTTCGGCGCTTCTTCATCATCATGGCGCCCAAGAAGAAGACGACGGTGGCGGTTGGCCAGTCGGAAGCCGGACAGCCCGTCCCGACGCGGGCGAGCAGCGAACCGGTCGCAGAAAGGACCCGGGGCGCTGCTCGCGAACACCAACACCATCCCAGCAGCCGGAGTTTGGGAGGCGGCGATGTTTGTGTGCCTGGTAACGGGCCACACGTCGCCAAATCCAAAGGCGGAGCCAAGCCCTTCGCGGGTGGAGCGGGGCCTTCCAAGGTTATCACCGCCCCGCCCGAAGGCGACGCAAGGGTCTCCATGACTCCCACGCCGGCTCCAACAGCGCGCTCCTCCCAGGCAGTGCGCGACGAACGGCGTAATCACGCCGAAGATCACGGGCGTCGCCGCGGGAAAAGCCCCGAGCGCCACTCCCGGGACGTAGAAGACCTGCCCACTCGCCGAGGCGCTGGTGAAAACGGCATACGACCGCAGGGTCGTGATAGAGCTCCTTCTGACATGGTCAGAAGTCGAAGCGCGTCGCGATCTGTGTAGGTTTCGCTGCCACCGACGCCAGCAGAGGCCCTGGCGCGCACGCAGTTTCTCCTCGATTTTCCTCCCACTACGAGGAAACTCGACGAATGAAGAGCCACTATCCGAAGCCTTGTCGTGGTGGCCAACAAAGACGAACCAAGTCCGGTGAGGCCCCCGGGTCGACGCTCCAATGGAGTCCTGCGGACCAGTGGCGAAAAAGCTGGCGGCGCCGCGACCACGGTGCATTCGCCTCTTCCCCATCCGGTACCGCAGACGCCGGCTCGTCGCGACGTCGCGGGCGACGACATCTGCATAGCATCGTCTGACCCGCGGACCCACTATGACCAGCGCCAAGTTCTTCGGGAACGAGCCCATGAAGATGCTCGAACCACTATCGAGCGCCGGCGCGGAGCGCGCCACTAGTCTGACAGGCGAGCAGGGCCTGCTGTGAACCACCCGGCCCCGGAGAGCCCTGGAGGCCTACCTTACGAGGTAGGCTGTCCGGCTTTTACCCGTGAGCTGCGGCAGTTCCAGTGGCCCACTCACCGCACCTTCAAACCTGATGTTGGCGAAAAGTACAACGGCAAGACTCACCCGTCTGAGTTCCTCAGCATCTACACCATCGCGATGCAAGCCGCCGAAGCCTGCGACAATAAGGTGCTTGCGAATTACTTTCCATTGGCTCTTAAACCCAACGCCATGTCGTGGTTGATGCACTTGCCGGTAGACTCTATTTCCTCCTGGTCGGATTTGTGTCATGAGTTTGTGGGCGCCTTTACTGGGGGTCACCAAGCCCATGGCCAAGCAAGCGACCTGCATGTCATTCCCCAGAAGGGAGGCGAGAGTCTGCGCAAGTATATACAGAGGTTTAGCCGGGTACAGTACAATATCCCTGATGTTCACCATGCCGCCATCATCAGCGTGTTCCATCAGAACGTGCGTAACCGCAAGATGCGCGAAGAACTGGCAATGAACAAGGTGAAAGATGTGGCAGAACTCTATGTTCTTGCTAACAGATGTGCCTGAGCTGAAGAGGGAAGGAAGTACCCCGGCGAAGATGCCGGCGTGGAAACCGACTCCTCAGATGAGGATACTGCCGCCCTGGCGAAGAAAGGCCGGCGCCGCAACAGGAAGTGCAAAGGTAAGGCTGTGCTTGCCGTCGAGGGATCTGACGACGCCGGCTCCGCCAAGAAAACCAAGGCAGATGACCCCGGCAAGGAAATTGCCGGATGTGTCGCCTGCCAGGCCTTGGCGGCTGCCAAGAAGCCAGGAAACTCCGACAAGCAATACTGCAAGATCCATCGCACCAAAGGCCATGATCTCCAGAACTGCCAACAGGTTGAGCTCCTTGCTGAGAAGCAGAGGGCTGAATATGAGAGGCGGGACAAGGAGAAAGGCCAGGACAGTGCTGAGGGGTCCGGCAAGAAGCGTGACGGCCAGGCGGGCCGTCACGGCAAAGATAAACAGCAGGAGAGGCCCGCCCGGGGCCGTGACAAAAAGCCAGAAGACGATGATCACGAAGAGGACGATGAGTCTGGTGACCAAGAATTTCAGAAAGCTACAGAGGCCATGTGCATCGATGGCGGCGCCTCGTTGCATACCTCTCACCGCCAGCTTAAACAGTGGGCGCGTGAGATTACAGCGGCGGAACCGTCGTTTGATGCCCGAAGACCGCTGAAGTGGTCCAACACAACTATCATCTTTGACACTGAGGATCACCCTGATCGCACTACTGCAGTCGGGTGCTTGCCATTGTTGGTTTCACCAACAATACGCAACCTCAAGGTGACAAAGATGCTAGTCGATGGCGAGGCCGGTCTGAACTTAATCTCGCCTGCCGTGATCGAGAAATTGCAGATTCCCGATGAAGACCTCGAAGAGACGGGCACGTTTCAGGGGGTCAACCTGGGAAGAAGTCAACCAAAGGGAAAGGTCACGTTGCCCGTGACTTTTGGGAGTGATCTGAACTACAGGACAGAAAGGGTTGTGTTCGACGTTGCCAAGATCCCCTTGCCTTACAACGGGATCTTTGGACGCCCAGCGCTGGCCAAGTTCATGGCGGCGTCACATTACGCCTACAACACCCTAAAGATGCCAGGGCCTGTGACGATCATCACCGTCCCGTATGACAAGAAGGATGTGCTAATTTGCACTGACCAACTCTACCAACAAGCAGTTGCAGCAGGCGCCACTGCTAAGGCGCTAGCTCCTGCCGCTGGAGCCCCGGGAAGGCGAAAGAAGAAGACCGGTGAGACCTCATGCACCCACTCCGGCAAGCGCACCTCTTCGGAGTGTAGCGCTCCCATCGAGGACGTGCCAGAGAGCTCCGCCGATAGAAACAAGAAGTCCAGGGCCACACCACCGAGAACCAAGAAGGTTTCTGTTAAGGAGGACGGCACGGAAGGAGCTTTTACCATAAGCTCCACCCTTCACAACAAATAGGAAGACGCGCTCGTCACCTTCCTGCGGGCGAATGTCGATGTGTTTGCATGGCAAGCATCCGACATCCCCAGCTTTCCCAGGAAGGTGATTGAGCACCACCTTGTTGTCTGTCCTCATGCGCGGCCCGTCAAGCAAAAGGTCAGAAAGCAAGCTTTGGAACGACAAGAGTTCATCGCAGAGGAGATCCGGAAACTGGAAGCAGCGGGTTTGGTAAGAGAAGTGCTCCATCCAACGTGGTTGGCCAATCCGGTGGTAGTGCGCAAGGCAAATGGGAAGTGGAGGCTGTGTATTGATTACACAGATATTAATAAAGCTTGTCCCAAAGACCCCTTCCTGTTGCTGCGCATCGACCAGATTGTTGACTCCACAGCTGGGTGTGATCTGTTGTCATTCCTCGATGCCTACTCCGGCTACCACCAGGTCTTCATGACAAGGGAAGATGAAGAGAAACGGCATTCATCACCCCATGTGGTACGTATTGCTTTATAGGGATGCCTTTCGGGTTGAAGAGTGCTGGTTCAACGTTTGCAAGGGCGGTCCAGATTGGTTTTGAACCCCAGCTCCATAGAAATATGGAAGCTTATATGGATGATATAGTGGTCAAAACCAAGAACAGGGCAACCCTCATATCAGATTTACAAGAAACATTTGCAAACCTACGCAAGATCAATCTCAAGCTGAACCCTGAGAAGTGCATCTTCGGCGTCCCGTCTGGCAAGCTTCTCGGGTTCTTTGTGTCACAGCATGGGATAGAGGCCAATCCGGACAAGATCAAAGCTATAGAGCAGATTGAAGCGCCCAAGCGAGTCAAGGATGTGCGTCGGCTTGCTGGTTGCGTTGCCGCCATGAGCAGGTTTATTTCCAAGTCCGCCGAGCGCACCCTTCCCTTTTTCAAGATTTTGAAAAAGGCGGGCCCGATGGAGTGGACGCCAGAAGCCGAAGCAGCATTGCAAGATTTGAAGAGGTACCTCTCCTCCACGTCAATACTAGTTGCGCCTAGGCCACAGGAACCGTTGCTGCTGTACCTGGCGGCAACGAACTAGGTGGTCAGCGCCGCACTAGTGGCGCGGAGAGAAATTGATGATGAGGTAATAGCAGCGACGGAGCCCGATGCCACCGATGACGAGACGACGCAGCCAATTGAAGTGCCGCCGAAGAAGAAAATGATGCAGCACCCGGTCTACTTTGTTAGTTCCCTCCTGCAGGGGGCTAGATCGAGATACTCCGGTGTGCAGAAACTGCTCTTCGGCCTTCTTATGGCCTCGAGGAAGCTACGTCACTACTTCCAGGCGCACGAAATCACTGTCGTCACTCGCCTCCCTCTGCAACGGATATTGCACAATCCAGACGCAATGGGAAGGATCGTAGAGTGGGCACTGGAACTATCCATCTTTGGCCTCAAGTTTGAGAGTACCTGACGATTCAAAGCCGAGTCCTAGCGGAGTTCGTTGCAGAATGGACCGCGACGCCTGACGAAGAAACCCAAGAGACTGCTCTCCCCGGCAAGGAGGCAAGTTGCGACTGGATCATGTACTTTGATGGAGTTTTCTCCTTACAGGGCGCCGGGGCTGGCGTACTGCTTGTCGCGCCCACTAGAGAGCACCTCAAGTACGTGATTCAGATGCACTTCCCCAGGGAGGTGTCAACAACAATACGGCTGAGTACGAAGGGCTGTTTGCCGGTCTTAGGATCGCGGCGGACCTCGGAATCAAGAAACTCATCGTCAGAGGCGACTCGCAACTTGTCGTCAAGCAAGTCAACAAGGATTACCAGAGCCCGTTGATGAAGGCCTACGTCGATGAAGTGAGAAAGCTGGAAGAGCGTTCTGACGGTATACAGGCAGAATACGTTCCCCGAGCGGAGAATGATATCGCCGATTACCTGTCAAAACACGCTGCCCTCAAGCTACCCGTGGAACCAGGTACCTTTGTGCTTCGACTAACTCAGCCATCCGTTGATCCATCAACAGAGCAGAATAAGAGGAGAAAATCAGGGCCCGGCAAGTACTTTCCCGCCAAGCTTCCCGAAGCCGCCGGCAAGGATGTTGCCGGAGACATTGAGCCCGCCACAGGACGGCTAGCTCCGACAGAGCATCAATCTCTTGCCATCAAGACAGCCGCTCCTATAGCGGAGGAAATGCCTTTAGTCCTCGCCGTCAAACCCCAGGCTCCAGCGTGGGCACAGCATACCATCCGATTCCTCCAAACAGGGGAACTTCCTGAGGAGCAGGAAGAAGCGAAAAAAGTAGCCCGTCTCGAGAGGAAGGACTGGGGCTGTTGGCGGAGATACATGGAGGCATATGTGGATCCCACATAGGGTCAAGAGCCCTTGCCGGCAAGGCATTTCGGCAAGGCTTCTTCTGGCCCACTGCCCTCCAGGATGTGACGACACTAGTCACCAGGTGTGAAGCGTGTCAGTTCCATTCAAAGAAACTTCATCAGCCAGCTCAAGCCCTTCAGACCTTTCCTCTCTCCTGGCCCTTCTCGGTCTGGGGGCTCGACATACTAGGCCCTTTCCCCCGCGCTGTCGGGGGCTTTGAGTACTTGTCCGTCGCAATCGACAAGTTCACAAAGTGGCCAGAGGTGGAAGTAGTGAGGAAGGTCACAGCTCAGTCAGCCGTCAAATTCTTCAAGGGACTAGTGTGCCGTTTTGGTGTACCCAACAGGGTCATCACCGACAACGGTACACAGTTCACAAGTCGCACCTTCATTCAATATACCCAAGACCTCGGCAACAAAGTCTGTTTCGCTTCCGTTGCTCACCCACGAAGCAATGGTTAAGCTGAGAGGGCAAACGCTGAAGTACTGCGAGGCTTAAGGACAAAGACCTTTGACAGGCTGCACAAGAGTGGAAGGCACTGGATTGATGAGTTGCCGACGGTTCTTTGGTCAATCAGAACGACGCCAAATCGAGCCACCGGCCAGACACCCTTTGCCCAGGTATACGGGACAGAAGCAGTTCTCCCCACTGAACTCATATACGGGTCATCTCGAGTACTCGCTTATGATGAGCTTGAGCAAGAGCAACTGCGCCAAAATGATGCAACGCTCCTTGAGGAAGATCGTCTTCGGGCGGCTGTGAGAGTAGCGCGCTACCAGCAAGCCTTGCGCCGCTACCATAGCCGCAAGGTTCATGCCCGAAGCCTTGAGGAAGGCGACCTTGTTCTTCGGCGCGTTCAATCGGCCAAGAATTACAACAAGTTGATGCCAAAGTGGGAAGGCCCTTATCGGGTAATATGAGTCACCAGGCCTGGCGCAGTCCGCCTGGAGACCGAAGATGCCGTTCCGGTGAGTAACTCCTGGAACATTGAGCATCTTCGCAAGTTTTACCCGTGAGGTGCGGCTTGCCGGGCCCCCCGGCAAGCCACATTTTGTACGAGCCTTGCCGATGACATATGTAACCCTTTGTACAAAGCCAGGCGCAGACCCTGAGCATAAGTAAATGAAGCGCTGGCGCCCTAAGTTATAGCATGCATGCCAGGTCAAGTCTCGTCCTTGGTTAGGGTTGATAGTGCTTAGCGGCGACTAACCCCTAGCTTAGAGGTCGAGTGTGTGTCTCTTTGTCTTTCTTTTGTCTTCTTTGGTTCACAGGACACACAGATATCCGTGCCGAACCACTTGGGGAGAAAAAAAAGAGGAACATACCAGCATCTAGCCCCCGGCAAGCCAGAATTGCCGGGGGCTGCAAGAGCAAAGATTCACCCACGGCGAACCAGGATTGTCGGGGACCGCAGCTTCAGATAAGTTCTTCATCCCTTATCATGCATTCCATTATGGACTGAGGTATGTGAAACCTCGTTTTCCCCCAAGCTACCGTGCTCCCATAACTCTAGGCCCTAGGGCTCGTTCCTGGGGCCAAGTTTGGTCGTAGTCACGGCAGCGAAATGATGAAACAAGGAGCCTGAACCCGCCTCATCCCTGCCTCCGCCAAAGGCGTGAGGAAGGTCGAGCGAAGTGGGGAGACGGCAAATCCTGTTGCCGGGCAAGGAAATGTTTATCTTGAAGATATCAAGGATTTACTCCTTGCTATGGGTTCCACTCGCAAACAAATGACCCGGCAAGCATCCCTTTTTCATTAAAAAACATTCCACTCAGGTACAGTCCATAGGGAATGAAAAACATGAATGATGGGATTACAAGTTTTAAATTCAACAAAGGCCTAAAGGCTTACAAACTAAAAAGAGATAAGGTGCCCGTAATCCCTTTCTTGTCCCTCTCCTCAGGAGGCAGGTCAAGGAGGCGAAAGGGACAAAAGGAGCGCCTAGGCGAGCTACGGGTGGCAGAAGACACCAAGAGAACATCTTGGTGGCCGTCCAAAGGCTGGATGGTGATGGTGGCGCCGGAAGCAGAGCTCGAAGACGAGGCGGCAGGACGTCAGCACGCGTCGAAGGCGTCGGTGCCCGCGTACTCCGACTTGACGGCCTTGCCGCCTGCCCTCTTCCTCTTCCGCAGCCTCCCAACGCCAGCCGCCCAAGGAGACGACCCCGAGAAGTTCAGGGAGCCGGCGACACGGATGATGGGGTCGCCGGTGCCGCACGGAGCGGCACCCGACACCTAATCGGACCCGTCATCCTGCCGCCTACTACCCTCGTCGTCGCTGCCGCTGTCCTCCTCGTCACTCCCGCCCGAGGAGGAGTCTTCACTATCAGAAGAGCTCTCCACGCAACACCTTGCATGGGTCCCAAAGCACCCAAAGACCTTGACGGAGAAAAGGCCACCCTCCATCAGCTTAAAATGGAGAGTGAGCCCCTCCGTCAAGCGGTGGATGTGAGCAAACGTCTTCCATCCCCGACAAAGATACATCACGTGAGGGGCGGGGAAGTCGACGCGGACCCGCGTGCCACTGATCCCGCAGCCCCTCATATGCAGCCGCAACGATTCCGGCGGATCCAGCTCCATCTCCTGCGCAAATGGAGTCGGGAGACGAAGGCGACGGCGTGGCGGCCGGCGCAGCCTGAAGAAGAACTCACAAGGGTCATCCCCAATATGGCCCTCCATTGGAGGAGGAGCTGCTGGTGGAGGCGAGGCCGGCGCGCCGCCCCGTCCTCCTCTTCCCCGAGCGCCCCGGCCTCGCCCCCCCTTCCCCTCGCGGCTGGCTCTGCCACCGCAGACGCAGGAGAAGGAGGGACGCGTTGTCAAGCGGCGACCCTCGCCGCCACTATTGAAGGACCGGGATTCCCTCTCTCCATGACGGATGGAAGGGAGGAGCAGAAGCTGAAGGAAGAAGAAGATGAAAGAATGCGGGACGCCATCCCCCCTCCCGCTCTTTATAAAGGATCGGGGTTGGGGCTCGGCCGCCCCGCTCTGCCAATCAAGATATGGAAGGCGCAGGAAGTCAGGACCGACCCGCCGCTCCAACCAGCGACGGCCCGGTTTCCCGCCTCTGCCGTTTGCCACCCCAGGCGCATGGGAGACACGTGGCGGACGTGTAGAACCGAGGGGACGGGTGAGACGACCACTCCTCACCCCGTGATCATGGGAAGTGGACGCCTTGAAGACCACGCCTCAGCCCCATTCAGTAAATGGGCCGCGCCTCCACGCCTCCCTCCATTTATGGGGAAGACGCGACCCGCCCCTTTACTATGATGTGATGCATGCCTGCGGGAACCAACCCCACGCATGCCGCCCACGTCACACGCGCCTCCCCACGCCGCGCCACGCGCGGGAGTCGTGGGAAGCACAGCGCGTGAAGAACCTTACCGCGGTAAAAACCGCCCCGCCTGCCCGCGCACCGTTTTTGGGCCTAGCCCAACAACGCGTTGCGCTTATGTGTGGCCCAAGCCCGGGGGCTCCTGTCGGTGTACAAAAAGAGGGGTACACTTTTTGTACCCCTATAATTGTGCACGGGAAGTCTGAGCCACGGGCACCGCCACACCAAGCAAGGCAAGGGAGGTGAGCCAGGGTAAGACCGAAGCTCAAGAGAACTACGACGCCAAGGCCAAGAGCACGAACAGCAAAGGGGACGAAGCGGACTCCCCCGGCAAGATCCTTGCCGGGAGACAGTTCTAGCAGCCCCGGCAAGACCCTTGCCGCGGCGACTCGTCCCGCGCCTACGGAGCAAATCACCCTTGAGTCCACTGCCCCCAAAGGGCAAGGATTCTGGAGACATCCCCGTGGCGACATGCAGATCTTTGTGAAGACATTCAAGATCAGATACGCACTAAGGAGACGACAACCCTTGGCGGGATTCCAGCCGAGGAAGACCACAAGGCCCCCGGCAAGCGCCTTGCCGGGGATGACAGCAGGCGCCCCGGCAAGCCCCTTGCCGGGGCCCCGGCAAGGCCCTTACCGAGGACACCCGCAGGGCCACCATCAAGCCCACGCTGACTAAACCTCCACCACCGTTCGCATGCAGCTACCGACCCAACCAGCTGGGCAGGCACCTGTGTGGCGGCATGCAGATCTCCGTGAAGACCCATCACTGCGTCACCTCAGCTGCCTGCCTACCTACGTGGCATCGCAGGCGTCGCTGGCCAGGGCGCGTGTCGACACAAGAAGGAGCGGCGACGGACGAGACAAGTTTCTCCCCCGTCCCCGATAAAGCAAGGACACCTAAGCAAGACGCATTAAATGCGCCTTGTCATGTAATGTGAGGGATAACCTCGCATCACTGTACCCTTTCCACCTCCTGTGTGCCACTGTGGCAACCCCTTTTTTCTATAAAAGGAGGCCCGAGGCGACCAGGAGAAGGATTCGGCTTTTTGGAGCTCCTCACGCCCCATAGCTAGCTCAAGAACACATATATACAACCCACCAAAGCAGGAGTAGGGTTTTACGCATCCTCGCGACCTGAATCTGGATAAACAAACCGTATGCTATCTGTTAGATACGCTCTTCTCGCGACCCCGCGACCCCGCTAACCATAGTAGGGATTCTTGTGATCCCATATGTGTCGTTCCCACCGACAGAATGACCTACGGTACGGGATACCAAAAAGTGTAAATTGTAGCCCTATTTCCTTCTTAAAACAGATATTTTTCTTGGTACCAATTTATATTGTATACTGAAATCATGTTGTAGACTCCAATCATGTTGTCTTAAGAAGAATCATGTTGAATTAGCTTGTCCAATGACGCAATATGTTTAATAATGGGTGTTTGATATGATTAATTAGTAAATTTGATGTTCATCGTTTACAAGTTATTAGAGACCAAATCAATGAAACATCATATTATTTATGTGGTAACGTGATGTGTTCACTTTTAAAAATACATCCAAAGTGACATCACAAACATTGTGCATCCATTTAAAATATATATGTTTTTTAACATTATTATTTATCTAAGAGAAAAAACGTTCAGAATGTTCATTCATGTTACTTTATAAAAATTCTCAAAACATTTTATTTTTTTCCTATCAAATAATTATGTTTAGCTTCAATACATGTTTTGGGTTTACCATTAGGATTATGTCATCCAGTTTGTTGGGGAATATTTGTGGTTCAACAATCATAGTTAAGTGGGCACATGATCTGTGTAGTCCAAGTGTGGTCTAGGCATGATGTTGTTCTCTAATTTTATTCTATCTTAGAATATCTTTATTTCACGTGAAAATGACTATTTTGTTGAACGCTAAACTGAACAACCGAATATCTCGTATTTACCTTGGTATCATATTATCTTTAGATATCATTTTTGTTGTGTACTATAATAGTTGCAAAGTGGACATGTTTCGACATTTGCCGAGCTAAGATACCAGTTAATCAAAAAATTAACCAGTTAATAGAAGAAGCAACAAATGTCAAAGTTTGACCACTTTGTAGGGTTTTGAGGCAAAATTGACAAATTTGACCTAGGGATGAAATCAAATCACAGAATGAACTGCCCGAGAAACTATTTCACGCGGCTGACCTTTTTGTGTGACCCCGACACGAAGGCGCCACACTATACTGTGCAACGCCTCATAGATAGGCGCTACACGCCTGGGCAGTGTCGCACCCGTGTGATCCGAAAATTACTAAGTCAGTGTGCAGCGCCTGAGAGCTAGACGCCACACTATACAGTGTAGCGCCTAACTTCTAGGCGTTGCACTAGTGGTTGCTTCATTTTGTAGTGCAAACACTAGTGCAGCGCCTGAGAGCTAGGCGCCACACTATACAGTGCAGCGCCTAGCTCTTAGGCTCTACACAATGACTTATCAATTTTTAGGCAATCTGAGGTGCAACGCTGGCCAGACGTGTAGCGTCTATCTGTGAGGCGTTGCACAATGTAGTGTGGCGCCTTCGTGTCGGGCGTCACACAAAAAGGTCAGACGCGTGAAATAGTTTCACGGGTAGTTCATTCTATGATTTGATTTCGTCCATAGGTCAAATTTGTCAAATTTGACAGGTTTTGAACCCTAGACATGTTAAACGAATGAGGCTCCCCTGACGTACTGCAGGGTGCAGTTGGCCCACTGACTAGTGGGCTCGACAGCAGTTTGGCCCATATGTCAATGACAAATGCACCTTACAATACATCAGGGGAGCTGAGTCGATGTTGAACATGTGAGATCTACTTACCCCAAGTGATATTCTTAGCTCAAACAAAAAAACAGAGACACGCATTGTTCTATGGATATACGTGCGTTGCACATGCATGTTTACTAGTTTAAAACAAATTCCAAAATTTAAAAGATTGTTTGCCTATATGGGAAATATTCGTGATTGTGGGAAGAAATGTTCATGAACTCAAAAAATGTTTATGAATTTAAAAAATGCTAGTGAGTTTGAAAAATGTTCACTAATTTCGAAAAATGTTTGTAAGTTTGACAAATGTTCACAAATTTTATAAATGTTCTTGAGTTTGGAAAATATTCATGACTTTAAAACAAATTTGGTAGTATAGAAAACATTCAGGAATTTCAAAGTTTAATCTTGAATTCATATTTTGTTTTCACAAATTAAAATAAAGTGCACAAACTCAAAAAAACGTTTTACTAAGTCGAAAAATATTTACTAATTGAAAAAATGTTTTTGAATTCAAAAAGTTCATGAATTTCAAACCAAAGTTTCTTGTATTCCAAAAGAATCATGAGTTTTGAAAAAGTAACTCTGAATTAAAAAAATCAAATTAAGAAATTTTTCACGAACTTTTTTTTCTTCAATTTTGAAACAATGTGAATTCAAAAATTGTTTAGTGGTTTTGAATACAAAAAATGTCAGTGGTTTTGAAAAGGTTCAAAAATTAAATGAAAAGGAATTAAAAAAGGGAAAGGAAAAAAAATGAAAGGAAGATTTGTAAAAATAAAAATAAATAAAAAAACAAAGCGAGAAAACCAAAAGAAAAACCGATCGGTAGGAAAAAAACTAGAATGATCTGGCCCAAACATAGGACTTGGAGCATGTGAGGGTACGCGCTAGGTCACACAAAATAGGAGCCGTGTAGACACGGGTGCCGCCTTGCGTGCTCAGCTGGGCTCTTTTTTTTCCGGCTACTTATCTCTTACTTGCTACTGATGAAGGATCACTATCTTCGCTGGGGCCCCTGATTGCCGGGAGCCCAGGGTGGGTGCCCCGTTTGCCCAGTCTATGTGTGGGGTTGCGGTGAAGTCGACGAGGCATCGGCCATGAAGCTACTCCACACTCAAGCACATGGCTGATAGGTTGCTCCTATTCCGTGACCTATGCGCTGAGTAGGAAGGAAATGTGCACCCTTCTTCCCTCGCACATGTTTTTGGGCCAGCCTATGTGCGGGGTGGGACGCTGATTTTTTTGTTTAGTTTTTGTTTTTCTTCCTTTTTATATGTTTTAGTTTTTTATTTGAAAATAATTTGGGATTCAAAAGAGTTTCAAATTTTGTGATTTGTTGAAAAACTTGTTCGCTTATTCAAGAAATGTTTGCGAAAATATGTTCATGAATTTCAGAAAAAAAAACCACGAGTTTCAAAAATATTCACTAATTTTAAAAAATGCTCACTAGTTTGGAAAATAATTAAGAATTTCAATAAAATGTTTGCGAACTCAAAATTTCACAATCTCAGTAAATGTTCATGAATGTCAAAAAATGTTCATGAATTTGAAAAAATGTTTATGCATTTCAAAAAAGTGTTTGCATGTTTGTAAAAAAGGTTAATGATTTCGAAAATTGTTCTTGAATTCAAAAAATGTACATGAACTAAATAAAATGTTCTCGAATTTCAAAAATATTCATTATTTTCAAAAAAGGTTCACTAATTCAACAAAGATTCATGAATTTAAAATAAGTTTTGCCAATTCCAAAAATGTTTTTGAGTTTTGAACGTGTCTATGAATTTTAAAAGCTTTTGCAAATTCAAGAAATGTTCACAAATTTTAAAATATATTCAAAATTTTAGAAAATATATTCGTGAATTTGAATTTTCTCGCAAATTGCAAGAATTATTTGCGAATTCAAAAAAATGTTCACAACTTTTAGAAAATCACGAAACCAAAAAGGAAACAGAAAAAGGAAAGATGAGAAGGAAAATACTAGCTCGGGGAAGGTTGTAGAACCTTCACAAACCATTGGTTGCCATACAATGACCTAAGCGCCAAAAAGCCCAAAATGGGTCGGCCAATGCAGAGGACTTGCGTATGAGAGGGTACAGTCTTGGTCACAGTACAATGACCTAAGCGCCAGTTAGGAGTCGGGTAGCTGACCTCGTCTATTCGCTGGGGCTCACCCCCTCAGAGGATGCCGCAACGTTCTAAGGAATGATTGGTGCTCACCCTCGTCGATGCGGTTGATGAAAACTATTTCATAAAAACCGAGATATCCAATACGATATCAGTAATGACTAATGAATACAAAGGATTCCTAAATCATATGTTTATTTTGTTTCCACGACAATGGGGCTAAACATGGATGAAATCAAGCATATACATGGAAAGGAGTAAAGAGGAGATAAGGAGGATCAAGTAGGAAGCACGGGATAAGCAACAAAGCACAAGACAACGTCTCATTTGAGTGCACGCGCTCGCATGAGCTGCAGCGGTGCCCCTTGGTCCACCCCTACAAATATCATGAAGGGGCCAACGCCAAATAAGCTAGAAAAAATGCCGAGACATCCATCTTCGTCATCCACACCAACCCTAGCCACTGCAATTTCTCATCCCCATCACCATAGACATCTCGACCACCATCACCATAGCACTCATCCAAATTAGTCATACTTTATAATCTTGTATCGCGTCCAACAAGTATTGTAAGACATATTGTCAATCAATCAACCAATCTTCATGATGTGTTCTTTAATGGTTTCTTGTTGCGATCTGATCGCTATGTGTGAGTAGTCTGGTAAGGTCATGGACTGAGGCATAGCCCTACTATCCTATGTATTTGTTGGAAGGATCGAAGGAAGTGTTTTGATGTCTTATATGTGTGAAATAAAATTGCTTCGTAGTTGTCTATTTTCTTATTCATGATCTTTGTCCCTACACGTAGCAACGATCACAGAGATCGAGCCACGAAGAGGCTAAGGGCAGAGAGATTGTAAAACGCTATTCTGAACACCAGTGAAAGAAGGGTTTCATACGGTAGTGCAGATCCAATTATCTGGGGATACAAGAGGTGTCGTCATTAAACACCCAATGCTTTTGCCTGGTTTATCTTAATTACCGAGGCAACCCCGCGCGATGGATAGGGCCTTCAGTTAGACAATTGACTATTGATGCAGGACACGCGCTGGCTAAAACGTAATTTGGACACATACCCACTTCGATACATTGCAAACACATCTTCATGTTGACCTCCAGAGCATAAACGACTATCACGATGATCCTGTTCGCAAATATATGGTTGTAAGAACAAGTCCTCATACCCATGCCTATTTTTATTATAAGTGTTCAACTATGCAACTTGATTTTGATCCGGTCTAAAAACTGGAATTTAACTCTCTTGCAATGCTTGGTAGAAACCCTAGTCTCAAAGGTGCACTTCCTCTCGTGGCTAAGATAACTCAGAGTCGCCCCTGGGGAAAAGGCAAGAATCTTTTTTGCTCCTTTACCGGATCACTAAAGGACTAATCAGCGACCTCCACTACCAACTGATCTTCTGCCCCTATCCATGCAGATGGAGGGGGGGGGTCGTCTTCATGCCTTGCAGCCTCGCGGGCGACTCCATAGTCTTCTCCATCCTAATTATAGGACATGCACACCAACATAATGGCTGCAATGTGCTTGACAAAATGCCTCACGGGCTCACACCTTTTTATCAAAAGAAGGTGAGAAGGACTAGCAGGACCACAAACTCGAAGAAGATGGAGGCAACCACCTCACCGGAGGGAGACATGGTTGGCACGATGTGGTTTGTTTTTCGAGTCAGGAGCAGAGATGCCGACGCACTCGCTCTGTTGCTGGCAACCTGATTGATGTTATACTCTTCGATCCCCCTTTCCTAGGATGAAGAATGGTTGCCTCCTTGAGAGGAGAACTAGAATAAAGGTGTCCACCATGGATTGCACAAGCATCTCCAATGCTTTGAGCTACTTGTTTTTCTTGTTGTGATACAACTGTGTGCTTGGTTATATCTGGTGGTGCATGCAATCCAGATATATTGTACGTCTGGGGTTGATGGAACATTAATAGGTGGTTTACCTTGCTTGTTTCATGTAGCAGTAAAAACTAATTTATGAGGTTTCACTTATAATGCGAATATCTGGATTTCATGGATGCTTCTTGATAGCCTTCCTTGTCGCAACCTTAAGATTTCGAACCTTCCATCCACTGATTTAGGTACTTGAGGATGAGGACTGTTAAAATGAATGTGTTCTGACCTTGTCATATTAGCACATTGATCAAGGAGGACACACTGCATGCGTAAGCAGTAGCACTGATGGAAGTCAATTCAACGATAACCTGCATGTGAGGTGCACGGTAAGATGAAATTCATCGACTGATTCGTCTTTTGCATCTCGCTTGAAGTGTTTGTGGGGGCTCACCTTCCTGTTTGGCTGTAGGATAATGGGGGTCGGACCTTGGCTTGATTGTCACTGTGCTCATGGGCTCATGGTGCTCGTTGGGATGGTCGATGACGGGTGACGAACTCCATGATTTCTGTTGTCATACCAAAGGTATGAAATAAACATATAAGGTGAATAAAAAATTGGCGATTGGGTGTTTGGGTTGTGAATCATGGACCCAAAAACCTCTTGCTTTCGGAACATTATACCTCAAAAGCTAATATTTTTTTTGCGGGGCAAAAGCTAATATATTTTCTCCTTAATAAATTAACCTAGACTAAATCATGTCAAAAAAGAAAAGGCAACATGATGTTCAAGGGCTATAGGGGTCCGAAGCGGCGCACACAATGGAAGGACGCCCATAGGAAGAAGGTCACCGAGGTCTCGAAATTCTAGCCCACGTAAACAAGCAACCTCCTTCTTTATGGGTTGCCCAGCTAAGCTTTTTTGTTTTTTCTATTGTGATTGGATGATATGTTATTCTCAGTGTTGATGGATCTGTTTATGCCAAATTTAATAAATCTTGTGATGTTATCATATATTGCCTATTTGCTCATCTGCATGAAATTATACAATTTGTACCATGGTTAGGGTTTTGAGGATTATTTGATCAATGGGCATACCCAATGGAGCTAGCATGTTCTCTTTACTTATGTACCCACACAAGAGTGCTCTATTAGTTTTGCTATACAAATAATATTTCTTTTTATTTACGAGCAATTATAATGGTTCCAACCATTACCATAATTGCTGAAAGTATGCTGTTAGAATCCTATATTTACCTCCCCAATATGAACTTTGCACGTTATTATGATTGGGTCCAGTTTGATATAGTTCCAAGTTAAAAGTTCAAGACGTGTCCAATTTGAGAGGATTCACTTGAATATTTGTTTGCAAGAAAAATGCAACTTCATTTTACAAAATTAAAATAAGCGAGATGTGTGCCTTTGGGGTCAGGGGGCGGAGACCATCAATCATCTTATTGTGCAGTGCTTGTTCTCCACAGTGATGTTGTTTAGACTTCTGGGGTTCTGGTCTGTGAGTCCTCTCGTTCCTACTATCGATAGTATTGTTTGGGACTGGTGGTGCTCGATGCAATCTAGACTTTCCGAGAAGTGGCTTAAAGAGTTCTTCCCCTATTTACCGCAGGACTATGAAAAATATGGCTCGAGTGTAATGCTAGTGATGAGCGCATCAATACCATTGTTACACCCACATCCCCTGCTGCTATACACACTGGACCAATTACTAGAGCTCGCGTGCCAATTAAATTACCAGGTACTTTTGTTTCTTGATAATGATTCTAATGTTCATGAGAATATGATTCTAATGTCCGCGTACTTCGTTTGTGCTCAACGACCAGACCAAGACATCACATAACTCCACCTTGATCAATAAAGTTTTCATCATATATTTGCGTCCAGATTGCAATATCAGTTTCTTGCTTATTCTTCGTTTGCTTGCAGGAAATAGACCCTCGTGGTCAAGTTGATCGTGCTCCGGTGTGGGCAATAATCTCTCGGAGTTGGTTTAGCGATTGCTAACACGCGATGTCCTCACACGTTCATAGTCGGATTATGAAAGTCTACTCCTCCGAAAACGATAATCGCCATCTCATCGAAAGACGGAACATCTTTTCCTCTATCAGCTAGGGTCTTCGAGGCTAAGTTTATGACTGTTGATAAGGTAGAGGATCTTGCGTTTGATGAACTGAAGTTGTTGGAGCTGGCGGATCGTAAGGCGGGTAGTCAAGAGGAGTAATTACATGTAGAATGATGTGTGGCTGTGGGCATGGCCCAAGTCTATTGTAAGGTCATGTAATTAAAACCCACTTTCCATATCTTGATGAAAATGAATCGTTGCTTGTTCTTAATCTTTTTCCTCACATTTCTAATGGATTATAAGAATCCATTTAGAACTTCAGAAATGAAAGATATATCTATTTGAAAATTAATACAAAGAAAAAATCACACTTTTTAGAGCACACAAGAAGTTTATTCAGATTTTGGTATAAATGTTACAATGATGCATCATTTAGGGGTAGCAGTAATTAAAATCTCAAAGAATATGTTTCAATGTCGAGAGGAAAAAATGCACCCGGTGGAACTCCTTCACGCATCCTCGGCATCCAACCACAACCTTTACACACCCGAGGGCAGTGCGCAGCAACGCACGGCCATATTTACTGCTCTCTCCATTCATAAATAGAAGATGTTTTTAAAATTTTAATATGAATTATATACAGAATGAACTGAGTAAACAAACACACTACAAGTGGAACGTGCGAAATTGCTTTCGACGGCTGAGCTCCATGGAGTCGTCCAAATGCAAACTTCAAAATTTGTGGAAATTCATATTTTTAAATTTCAAAAAATTCTGAAAAATACCGACTTAGATGAAGACATAATGCACAAGTGCGTCAATTTTCAAGATGAAATACGTTGAAATGATGGCTGTGTAAAAAATATGGGGCTTTTTAACACATGATATTTTTTATCCTCACAGATCATGAATTTGTCTTTTTTGTACATGTCACATCTCAACATATTTCATCGGAAATTTACACACATATGCCTCACAACCTTGTTTACTTGTACACATTTTTTCAGATTTTTTTTAAACCAAAAATTTTGAATTTTGAATTTTTCAACAATTCAGCCTCCATGGAGGCCGAGATCCAAAACGCCCTATTCTAAAAGGAGTCTATATACATTTAGAAAACGTTAGAGCATCTTATATTTATGAATGATGAAGGAAGCAGTTGACTAAAACATGGGCAATCAAAACCTTGATGGTAATGTATGTTGTGGGAATTGCATGATGTATTACTCAAGTGCAAACACACGTATATATGAAGTACAACGGTGGGTCGCGACCTCAACTATACAAGGCAACTAGGAGGTAGGCACAACACATATACTCAACACCCCCCGGCAGTCGAAGCAGCACCACTGCTGACGCAAAGACTGGACCGGAACTCCTCGAATGATGCCGTAGGCAAGCCCTTGGTCATGATATCTGCAAATTGTTGGGAAGTAGGAACGTGTAGAACACGAATATGTCCAAGGGCCATTTGTTCCCGAACAAAATGAATATCTAACACAATATGCTTGGTCCGACGATGATGAACGGGTTAGCGGAGAGGTAGATCGGCGAGACGTTGTCGCACTAGACCACCGTGGCACGATCGACGGGATAAGAGAGCTCCTGAAGCAGCTGGTGAAGCCACGAACACTCGACGATGACGTTGGCCACAACACGATACTCAGCCTCAGCACTGGAGCGAGAGACTGTAGGCTGCCGCTTGGACAACCACGAGATGAGCGAGGGTCCAAGGTAGACACAGTAGCCCGAGGTGGAGCGACGAGTGTCAGGGAAGCCCGCCCAGTCGACATCGGAGTAGGCAGTGAGGGCGGTGTCGGTGGAGGTGTGGAGCGTGACGCCGAGGTCCATAGCGCAACACACATAGCGGAGAATCCGCTTAACAACAGCTCAGTGAACGTCCCGAGGAGCATGCACATGAAGACACACCTGCTGGATGGCATACTGGATCTTCGGTCGAGTCAGAGTGAGGTACTAAAGAGCACCAACGATAGACCGGTAGAAGGAAGCATCTAAAGCAGGAGAACCATCCGCGGCAGAGAGCTTGGCCTTCGTATCAACAGGCGTAGCGGCGGGCTTGCAGTTAAGCATGCCAGCATGATCCAGGAGCTCATGAGCGTACTTTCGCTGATGAAGGAATAAGCCATCCGGACGTCGCACCACCTCAACACGGAGGAAGTAGTGCAAAGGCCCCAAGTCCTTGATGGCGAACTCAGCGCAAAGACGAGCAGTGAGCTGACTGAGAAGACTAGTTGTACATGCCGTCAGGATAATGTCATCGACATAAATCAAAAAGTATGCCGTGTCGGAGCCTTGGTGATAGACGAAGAGCGATGCATCCGAGCGGGGAGAGCGAAACCCGAGCTGGTGCAGAAACGCCGCGATGCACTGGTACCAAACGCGAGGGGCCTGCTTAAGTCCGTACAAGGACCACGAAAGCAAGCACACATGGTCAGGAAGTGCTGGATCAACAAACCCTGTGGGTTGCTGATAGAAGACATGCTCCTCGAGGTGACCATGAAGGAAGGCGTTGGAGACGTTCATCTGGTGCACCGGCCAAGCATGGGAGACCGCAAGGTGGAGAACCGTGCGAATCGTGTCGGGCTTAACAACCGGAGTGAAGGTGTCGGTGAAGTTGATGCCAGCACGTTGAAGGAAACCATGAACAACCCAGTGTGCTTTATAGCGGTCGAGGGGACCATCGGGACGGAGCTTGTGTTTGAAGACCCACTTCCCGGTAATCACGTGGCGTGCCGGGGATGGGGAACAAGCTGCCACGTCTGGCTGCGCAGCAAGGCATCAAAATCCTATTGCATCGCAGCCATCCAAAGCGGGTCATGAAGAGCGGCTCGAACGGAGGATGGCAATGGCGATGGCATAGAGGTGGATGCCATGTGGACGTACTCGTCCGAGGCATACCGCGAGCTCGGGCGAAACACACCCATACAGGCGTGAGTGACCGGGATGACCGCGGGTGGCTCAACCGTAGTCGCCGGTGAAGGGGGCGCCTGGGTCACGGGCGCCGAGGCCGCAAACGGAGGGAGCGCCTAAAGGAAATATGCCCTAGAGGCAATAATAAAGTTGTTATTTATATTTTCTTATATCATGATAAATGTTTATTATTCATGCTAGAACTGTATTAACCGGAAACTTAGTACATGTGTGAATACATAGACAAACAGAGTGTCCCTAGTATGCCTCTACTTGACTAGCTCGTTAATCAAAGATGGTTAAGTTTCCTAACCATAGACATGTGTTGTCATTTGATGAACGTGATCACATCATTAGAGAATGATATGATGGACAAGACCCATCTGTTGGCTTAGCATTATGATCGTCTAGTTTTATTACTATTGCTTTCTTCATGACTTATATATATTCGTCTGACTATGTGCTTATGCAACTCCCGAATACCGGAGGAACACCTTGTGTGCTATCAAACATCACAACGTAACTGGGTGATTATAAAGATCCTCTACAGGTGTCTCCGAAGGTGTTTGTTGAGTTGGCATAGATCGAGATTAGGATTTTTTACTCCGTGTATCCGAGAGGTATCTCTGGGCCCTCTCGGTAATGCACATCACTATAAGCCTTGCAAGCAATGTGATTAATGAGTTAGTTATGGGATGATGCATTACGGAACGGGTGAAGAGACTTGCCGGTAACGAGATTGAACTAGGTATGATGATACCGATGATCGAATCTCGGGCAAGTAACATACCGATGACAAAGGAAATAACGTATGTTGTTATGCGGTTTGACCGATAAAGATCTTCGTAGAGTATGTTGTTATTGATGGAAGATATGTCTCGGTCATGTCTACATAGTTCTCGAACCCATAGGGTCCGCACCCTTAACGTTCGATGACGATTTGTATTACACTACGAGAAACAGCTAATTTGCCGTCAGTAGGCAGCTTTGCCGTCAGCTTTTCGTTGGGCAAGACGGCAAAGAAAGGGTTTGCCGTCATCAATAGACAGCAAAGAAAAACTGACGGTAAAATATACTTTGCCGTCTGTGGAAAAAAACACAAACGACGAAGAGCTCACTTTGTCGTCTGCAATAAAAAACACAGACAGCAAACATCTTTGCCGTCTACATTTTTTATTATGGTCGGCAAAATATCCACTTTGCCGTCTGTAATAAGAAATTACACATGGCAAAGATCTTTGCCGTCTGTGTTTTTTATTGCAGACGGCAAAGTATGCTCTTTGCCGTCTGTAATAAAAATCATAGACGGCAAAGAAAAAGCACATCACGCGGATCGATCCCACAGATCGATGACGTGTCAGCCCATCCAAAACCCACCAGCCCCACCTACCCATCCTGACACACGCACTACCTAGCCAGGTCCACCCACCCACTAACCCACACCCACCCCACCCACCCACGCACACTACACACCACACACCCACTACACGTCCCACCCACCCACCCACGCACACTACACACTACACAACACATCTAGCACACATCCATGGCCGGCGCAGGCGAGCAGGGAGGCAGCGGCCCTGCCTCTACTCGCCACCGGCGTGGCCGGCTCCGCCTCCAGTCGCTTCCGGTCCAGCCGGCCCCTCCATCGCCCGTCGGCTCCGCTGTGCCGGCCCGGTGCCCGTCCAGCGCGGTCGGCCCCGCCTCCAGTCACCTCCGGCGCGCCAGCCTGTCGCCCATCGCCTCCACTGTGCCGGCCGGTGCCCCGTCGCCCAGGCGCGGTCGGCCCATCTCCCCTTGCCTCCGCCGCACCGGCCTCCCGTCGCCACCTCCACCAGAAGCGTCCGTCCGCGTCCGCCGCCCGTCGACCACGGACTCCCACCGGCCGGCCACCATACACCGCGGCCCGAGCTCTTCTCCCTTTCCTCATTTATTTCCCTCTGACACGAAGTTCTCTCTTCCGCAGGAGCTGGCCATGGAGGTCATTCACGCTGCCGCCGCCCGAGCTCCTAACGTCACGCACGACCCTGCAGATCCGGTCGAGGTCGAGCAGCCATCGCCGGATCTGATGCCCATGACCCCGCCGGACCTCCCTGCCTCGCCATGTCAGCACCACCGCACCCAGCCACACCGTCGGCCCTTCCTTGCCCAGGAGAAGACGAAGACTCGATTTCTTTTTTACAATTTTTTGTAAGGTTCTTCTTGCAAGAAAGAAGGACTCATTTATTGTTTTTCTATGTGGAGGTCCTTCATGTAAAGTGTAACCATCGCATATGTATAAGCACTTAAGCAGTTCCTTGTTCGTATGTTTCCTTCACCGCGTACGTTTCTTCAGTCCACATGTGCATTGTGTATGGATATTGTGTACAGATTAGATATTTTTTTATTAAAAAAATCTTTGCTTTGCCGTCTGGGCATACAAGGAAGACAGCAAAGACATAGCGTAACTGACAGCAAAGTACTTGACGTCGTCCGTCAACGCGTCCGCTCCGTCTGTTGGCATATTTTGCCGTCTAGCTAGTCTACTGACGGCAAACCATATTGACAGACGGCAAACTCTTTGCCGTCATCCCGACAAACAGTAGACGACAAAGTATTCTTTGCCGATTTATCTTTGCCGTCTGACTTTGCCGTCTGCTTCTTGACGGCAAAGTCTTTGCCGTCTGGAATTAGGTATTTGCCGTCTGTGATCCACAGACGGCGAATTACCTGTTTCCTGTAGTGTTATGAGTTATGTGTTTTGGTGATCGAAGTTTGTTCGGAGTCCCAGATGAGATCACGGACATGACGAGGAGTTTCGGAATGGTTGAGAGGTAAAGATTCATATATTGGAAGGTTGTATTCAGACATCGGAATGGTTCCGAGTGATTCGGGGATTTTACCAGAGTATCGAGGGGTTACCGGAACCCCTCGGGGAATATTGGGCCTACATGGGTCATAGGGAAGAGGGGAGGCAGCCCACAAGGGGTAGCCGCACCCACTCCCTATAGGGAGTCCAAATTGGACTAGGGAGGGGGGCGCGCCACCCCCTTT